>NC_056745.1:1166351988-1166449488 GCF_019279795.1 Protopterus annectens
ACAACTTCTTCTACTTCACCACAAGATCTAGTTGGAAACTACTGAACCCACAGATGAAGTATGACTATTGCCTCTGAAGCTTAGTGCTCAGTGGTGAGGAGCATGGTTCCTGACTGCCACTCAGGCACTGGACAATGGGTAACTACAGGACTACCGGTATACATTAAGTTCAAGACTACTGGTACACTGTAACTACAGGAGTACCAATACACTGCAACTACAAGACTACTAAACTGCAGGACTCTTGTCACACTGTAATTACAGTACCACCAGTACACCAAAACACTGAGACTACCAGTACACTGTGACTATGGGACTTCTGGTACAATATAATTAAAGGACTACTGGTAAACTGTAACTGCAGGACTACCAGTATACCATGAATACATAATTACTAATTGTACATGATAACTGCAGGACTACTGGTACACTGTAACTATGGGACTATGGGTACACTATAACTGTAGGAATACCAATACACTGTAATTGCAATACTGCCATTACACTGTAAATGCAGGGCTACTGATACAGTGTAATTACAAGGCTATCAGTATACTGAAATTGCAGGAATACTAGCACACTGCAATTACAGAACTTCCAGTGTGCAGTAACTACAGTTCTATTGGTGCACTGTAGCTAGAGGACTAGAAGTGCACTGTAACCACAGGACTATCAGTACACCCAAATTACAGGACTACCAGTATACTTAATTACATTACTACTAGTACACTGTAACTACTTGACAACAGTACATTGTAACTATAGGATTGCCGGTACACTGCAACTAAAAGGCTATTGGTAAAGTGTAAGTTTAGGACTATTGGTACACTATAACTACAGGAGTACTAGTATATTGTAACTATAGCACTTGTTGTGCCCTGTAACTGCATGCCTACTGGTACACTCTAACTACAGGACTACCAGTACACTGTAAGTTCAGGACTACTGGTGCACTGTAACTACAGGAGTTTCAACACACTATAATTATAAAACAACTTGCAGCCTCTAACTATAGGACTGCCAATACACTGTAATTACAGGGCTACCCGTATGCTATAACCACAGGACTACTGGTACACTGTAAGTATGTGAATACTCAAACATTTTAACTGCAGGACAATGCGGAAGTCCAGGTAGAGCTAGGGCAAAACAGACAACAATTCCTAGAAATAACAGTGGCATTGAAGTAGCAACTTGTGATGGTAAGAATACTGCCCAAAGTAAAAGTACTTGTTTTTGTGATGGGCGAAGTGGGTAATGGGTGAGTGAAGCTTTTCTCTGTATTGCTCACATAACCATATATTATCCTGGCAATGCATTTTAGTGTTGTTAATTGTTTGTTCTGATATTTGTTTTATCTTGTATTACTGTGATGTTTATTGGCCTCCCATTCTAAAAGAAAATAAGCCTCAAGAAAGTGCTTTTATATTCCAAGCTATGATCTACAATTTACTATTTAACTGCAACTTAGATCCTGAATATATTACAAGATGTTTTCTACAGCTGCATGCTGTCACATATACAGCTATGTATTTAGTGCACACTTAAGAAGCCTTTGTTAAGAATGAGTGAGACATGTGACCAGAGATTGATGCCAGTCTTTAGTAAAGGCTTGGACTGCAAACAACTCATTGTGTGCATCTCTTTTACTTTGGCTTTCTTGACATTGTTATTTTTTTATCAATACGTAGGTTCAACATGGTAGAAGAAAAGACACCCTAGAGACTATACTTGACACAATGTCAAAATTAACCATGTTTTGAGACTGTAAGCTGCATTTGTGTTCTGCTACAGCTCCATGTTATTGTGCTTTTTCCTCGGGCCTTCTACTTTATTTGCCTTACTCTGCTGGCAGTCATGTTTTCACATTTTCAACATATGTTCACTAAATCCATTTTGTTCTTAAACTGTACAGTCATAAATCTTGCTGTTGCTATTTTTGTTTCATTTTTCTTGCTTCAGTGAATGACAATGTGCTTTTGTTACGTTTCTTAAACTTTGTCTGGATGTGACAATACAAAGACCAGCATATCTGAAACTACAGCTTAGACTCTGAAAACATGAGATTATGATTTCCATATTTTTAATTGTATTTCACTGTGAGTGGGATTTGGTAAAAATACGTACAAAATGTAGTGTAACATGCCCATTCATGTCACAAACAGGTAATCTATCAAGGTATTTAACACTTTTACTTTTAATGAAAAAATACAAGATTACAGGTTTAAAAAGTAAATTCCCAGCTTACTGTGAGACAAACAAGAATCAACCATTAATGACACATTTGTGTTTGACTAGAAATTAAGGGATTCAGGAGACAATAGATGCTCTGCAGCTGAACTTGTGGCCAGAGTGCAAGACTGTCAATTTACTAATAAGATATAGAAATGCATGTAGAATTAGAGATGTTTAGCCAAAGCTCAGACTATTGAAAGAAAGTTCGACCACTGCAGAAAACCATTGAAACATGCAAAGTGAGTGAAGCATACAAATTAAAAGTATGAGAGATAAGTTGGAATTATGTAAACAAAGGTCTGCAGATGAAAATGATATGAAAATGAAACTCAAATCCAATAAAATAATAAACAATAACTAAGATGCCAGTGTTTAACAAAGGCAGAACCTACACCCATTGCAGATGTTGTAGCTAAAGACTTGAAAAGCTTCTTTATAAAGCAATTAACCAGATGTGTAGTCTGAATGGAGTTATTAATCTTTTCATCAGAGTCTGTATTAAATGGACACAGGTGCTGCAGAAAGAGACATGTTTTAGAGATAAAAGAATAGTCCAAAGCAAAAAGGTTTGCTGGTACTTTTGAAGTACATTCAGGGTAAACACAGTGCAACTGCAGGCATTATGAGGGCATACACTGCTAGAATGTCTGTGTGCATTTAATCTAAGCAGTTAATGATGGTGAACGTAAAACTTTTAGTTAGAAAGGCCCTGGATTGAATGAGAAAAGCTGTTGCGTTTAACAAAGACATGAACACAAGAGTGCAGCATAAAGGCAGTATCTACATGTAAAATGTTGAATTTAAGCAATAAGTTATACAGTGCTGTATACTTGTTTCTGTTGCATTTGAGGAAAACTCAAGACTGCTCATCCTTCAGCCTCTTTTGTAGTCAACCTTCCACATGACTGATATTGACTAAATTGCTTGCATCTGGTCCTAAATACCTCAAAGACAAAACTAATACTTTTCTCTACTTACCCCCCCCCCACAGCTATTTAGTCTTAATCTCATCCTGATCCTATGCATTCTCTGTTAAATGACCCCACTCTGTATCCCCTTACATACATACATACAAATATTCAAGTACAGGCATTAATGCCCTTCTAGCCTGCCAGTATACCAAAACACTTGCTCCCATAATAAGTGTCCAGGCTGTTCTTAATAATATCTAAACTAGTACTTGCTTTAATGTAATTAGGTAGCATGTGCCATACATCAGCTGCTCTCTCTCAGAGAACCAATTAGTACACGTCTCATTCCTATAAAATCTTCAACACAGGTTGTCTGATGATTCTCTAGTACTTTTTAATAAGCTCAGACATTCCCAGAGATAGTCTTTGGGTTCATATTATAAGCTCGAAGGTCCTGTTCAGTGAATACTAAAAGAGCGACACATATTTACTGAACCACGAATACACAGAATGCTGTAAACCGCAAAATTTAAAATCATGAATCGGCCAACCCCACCACCCATGACATACTACCTACCCAAACAAAATAAATAAACCGCATACATACACTATATCTATGCACTTACCTTAACCTGCACCCTAACCCTAAGGTCCATAACTATCGCACACTTACCCTACAGAGATATACCCAAACAAAATAAATAATCCACACACATACACTTAAAACCTTACTCTAACCCTACATTAAACCTTACATACATTACCTATCTATGCACTTACTTTAACCCGCACCCTAACCCTAAGGTCCGTAACTATCGCACAAATACTTTACGGAGCTATAACGCAGATGGGCCAACTATGACGAATCGACATTTTGAATTTCCCGGTTTTGAACATTCGCTGTTTTCGTGGTTCGCGCAATACATGTTGCTCTTTTCGTATTCGCTGAACAGGACCTTTGAGCTTCTAATATGAACCCGTTGTCTTCAAATGTCCTATATACATGAAAAAGATCTCCTCTTAGATAACTATAAGAGACACTGTACAAGTTCAGATATTTTAGTCTTTCATAATAACTTAAATTTTCACATCCATGGACAGCCCTGATATATTTCCGCTGTACTCTTTTCAGTTTATTCATACTTGTTTTCTTATAAGGTTTCCATATTGTTATTCCATACTCAAGTTTGGGTCTAATGTAGCTAACAAACAATGACTTCATCATTTCTGATTTCCTAAACTTTATAACTTTTTTTATACAACCTATAGTTCTATAAGTATCATTAACCAATTGGCTGATGTGATTAGAAAATCCTAAAGCTAGATCTACCTATATACCTAGGTGTTTAAATGAATTGATAGTTTCAATCACCATTTGTTTGCTGTAATAAATATTCACTTTTCATTTTATGTCTCCCAAATCTTATATGCTTAGCTTTTGATGTATTTATCAGCATATTACTCTCCTGTGCCCAGATGGTCAATTTATTGAGGTTCTTTTGCAGACACGCCTTATCTGTAACACATGTAACCAGTTTACCTAATTTTAGGTCCTCTGCCTATAGACTGTCGAACACCTCAGATGAAAAAGTTAGGTCTGAAAGATACAATCTAAACAAGTAAGGGTCTAGGACAGAGCCCAGGGGGACATCCTGACTATAACCAAGAATTTCACCTATCCAATTGCTGTATGATACTTGCCATGCCCTATTTGTAAGCCATACAGCTATCCATCTTATCAAGGGTACATTGATATGGTCTATATCAGAATCTCGAAGTCTGACAATATCGACCACGATATTGTCGACACGAGATTACCGAATTTGCACATCAAACGTTTAAATGGATATCTCCGTAAGGGGAGATTTCCGTTTACTTCAGTGTTGTGCGATCTCGGAGTTGATATATTTAAGTAGCGGGGGGTGTGGGGGGTCTAGGGGCCCCCCTGCGTAAACACTTTAGTTTAATTTTTTTTTTTGTTTTAGTTTTTTTTATAACCGTTCGACGGTTTAAGACTTTGCTGCATAAAGTTCGATCTTTATGCATTCAAAGTATTAAACCTTCAAGGTTATAATATATGCCCCATTGATATGTAGTTGTTCTAATTTATTGATAAGTATTTTGTGTATGACCCTGTCAAATGCTAAAGATAAATCTACATAAATTACATCACAACACAATTTTTCATTCATAGCTGTTATTATATTGTTATATAACATGATGTTACAGGTGGCAATAAAATTATTTTCAACATATGCATGCTGATATATGGTTTCAAGTCCCAGCCTATCCATTTCTGGCAATAACTCATTCAATATTACCCTCTCCATTATTTTTCCACAACATGCATGTAGACTTTAGGGTCTATAGGACTTTGAGTTTGTCCTACTCCCCTTTCCCTTAAAGACAGGTTTAATAAGTGCATGTCTCCAATCGAAGAATTTCCCCATATTTATATGATCTAGTAAATAATAGATGTAATAGTACTGTCAGTTTTTGCTGAAGTGTTCTCACGCCATTATTACTAATTCCGCCTTCTCCCTGTGCTTTGTTTGGATCTTGTTTGTGTAGTTCTTTTTCAATATAATTTAATCTGACTCCAGCTTTTGCTGTTACCTGGATGTCACTAGGGCAATTTTTCACCCCCTTTGTGAAGCCAAACTGTTTTGCATAAGATTTTGTAAATATATCTATAATCTCTTGTGTCTGAGAATAAATTTTAGGATCTACACACAATTTATCAATTTGTATGGCTTTACTCCTTCCACATCTTATGTTTCGATAAAAGGGTTTCCTATTATGCTCAATATCTTTATATAAACTTTCTTCAAATTTTTCTTGATCTTGTCTCGCACTATGCTTAATTTGTCCAGGTTGTTTATTTCAGTTTCAAAGTTGTAGTTTGACCTCTCTTCAGTTTCTTATATTTTTGTCTTTCACTTTAATCAAGTATTTTGTTCTTATGGAAATATATCCCACTGACATTGTATGCCTTGGACCTGATGTTAAACAGTTTTTGATTTTTTGCACCCAAACAATTTCTCTTTCAAAACTTTTCACATTCCATCTGCAGTTTTCCACTGAACATATCACTCCAGTTAGTTTTACATAGTGACTGCTTAGTTTGCTTCTCATCAGTAATTAATCTTTTGTGCATTGGTTTAGATTTTAGTTTGGCAGAATTATCTAGCAACAAATTAACATTTATAATGCCATTATCACTGCACATCAATTGTGGTAAAACATGACTTGAAGTAACTGTAATTAGGAACACAAACAATGTCTAGTATGTTCTGTTCCCCAGTAGGTTTTTTTTACAGTCTGAAGCAATTATTGTTCCTGAACATACATAATGAATACTTTCCTTACTAATGTTATTTAATCAACATTATTCCCATCTGTTTCTGGTAAATGTAAGTCTCCAGCTAATATTATTGTTCCCTCCTGTGTTTCATGCAAGAAATGTATGAATTCCTCCAGGTCATCAGCACTTGACTTTGGTGATCTATACACTCCAACAATGGTTTTATGTTCTAGGGTTGTCTTTATTGTCACAGTTACACAATCTGTAGTATTGGTGTTATCACTGAACATGTAATAATCACAGTTCTCATAACTAAGTTTAATCTCTATCATGACACTTCCACCTGATAGTTTTGTTAGAATGTCTGTTACAGTAAAACATTTATATTTAGACAAAACTGGTTTCTAATCATTGTTCCTTAACCATGTTTCACAAACAATAACAACATCAATCTTGTGGATACATAGCACATTTTCCAATAAAAACATTATTATTAATATTTCTAGCATTAATAACCATCAGAGATGCATCAAATGTTGCTATCTGTGAACTGTTAAATTTTCGACCTGGAAAAAATCCTGCCTAGTGTTTGTCAAATAATACAAAATATCTACTGCAAATCTTGACAAATGCATGCTGCCTCTGTCTGAACACATATGTTCCCAAAACTCAGCTTGAATGCTCTACACATTTCTATTTTTTAAAACGGGACATGTTTTCCATGGGGGTATTTACCCAAAAAAATATTTTCATTCACAGTGACCTGACTATCCTTTCTATATGTGATTTGTGAAAAATATATCCTAACACTAGTACAAGCTATACTATCCAAGATGGCTGTAAGTTCCCTACTAACAGAGAGTCCTTGCAGATGAGATCATCTGTACCAACATGAATGAAAACAGATCCCTACTTCCTTACCTTAAGGCATTCAAAGCCTTGTCTCACATCTTCTATTTTTGCTCCTGGCAAGCATAAAACTATTCAGTGTTCATTATCTTATTTGCAAATATAAGTATCAGTTGGTTCCCTATTATATCAGTGAACGCTTAAAATAGCGAACGCTGTTTGATCCACCATTTTAAATCGAAACTGCGAAATCCCGAACACATAGAACAGTGATTTTTTTCCTATGGAAAATAATCACCGTCCATTTTCAGGATTTTGCCATTTCCTCCAATGTGGTGCGATCTCGGAGTTGGTATATTTAAGTACAGGGGAAAAAATCACTGTTCTGTGTGTTTGGCATTTTGCCGTTTTGATTTTTTAAGGGTCGATTATACAGCATTCGTTGTTATAATATAGACCCTATCAGTTCCTCTAATAATAGAATCTCCAATTACAAGAATATCTTTTCTGACCAGATCTGAATACTCTTCAGCTTCTAATACAATAATATCTGCTCTGCTTGTTACAAAGGAATGATCTTCATCACCATTAGTCTTATTAATCCCACTGATTTCAGTGCGTATTAAATTTGCAAGCATACAATTCTCATCCAGCTGGTTTTGTACATCCATAGCTTCAGCCATGTAGTCAACATCTGTCTTTCTCTTCTTTTTTCTTACAGTAATGTTCTTCAATCCTTCCACATTCAGTTTTCATTTCTTCCTTTTCACCTACCCCTTGCTTCTTTTTTATACCATCTCTTTTGGGAAAAAATGATGCCTTTTTCTGTAGATTGATGGTTTTCTGATAGAAAAAATGTATCACTCCTTGTAATCTGTGTGTGTTACATAACAAAGCAGTGTCCTTGTTAGCACATATTCTCTTTACTTTATGGATTTTTATCAGTTTCTTTTTCTTCCCTGTTATTTGTTGTGAACTTCTTTCTTTCTTTCTTTTTTGTTTCCTTCTAAACAGTCTAAATCATCAGATTGCTGAATACTTGCATCTAGAATTTCAAAGTTCTCAGGCACATTGTCTTGTTTCATAGAGGTTGAATGATCTTTGCAGACAATAGACACATCATTTCCTAAATGTGTTCTATTTGCTGTTTGCCTGAAGTACCTATCACCACTCCAGTCATTAATATCTGTAACAACAGTTCTCCAAGTCATGCCAATTGCACAAGTGCAACCATCATCAGTAAACCTTGATTTACTTCTAATAATGGTAAACAAATCATTCCACTTTTTACACGAGGAACACAGATCACCAGTGTTATCAGGTGTTACCTTTAAATATGCATAGCATTTTTTACCCTGTACAAAATATTTATGCTTTAGCAAATCATTAATAGCATAGTCATTTCTTCTTCTTCTTTTGGCTTTTCCCGGTAGAATTTATATTCAGCTTCAAACGTGGTGCAGCGGTTAGCGTTATCGCCTCACAGCAAGAGGATCTCTGGTTCAATTCTGGGCTGGAGCGCCTTCTGTGCGGAGTCTACATGTCCTCCCCATGGTCGAGTGAACTTTAAAGACATGCAAGTAGGTGCGTGTGTGAGTGGGTGTGCCTTCCTTGAAAGTTGGGGGCAGGCTGGCAACTTGACACCGTAAAAATCCACTGCCAATCATAAGCAGACTGGTGATCTGCTGTGGTAACCCCTAACCAGGGAAAACATGAAAGACATTACTAAATTCAGCTTCAAACAGATAAGAAATTATAAAAGAAAAGAATAATCAAAATCAGTAACCAAACAAATCTAAGAGAACTTAAATCAAATTCTATGAGAAAAAAATCGCACAAACAGTTTACAACTAAATACTAAAGTAAGTACAGTAAAGCTGTTGTTCTGACCATACAAGTTCTGAAAGTCAGACAAAAGGTGTAATTCCTTTAAGTCACTATTGCTCGCAGATGCACTTCTTAACAGTAAAGATCAAAAAATCACAAATCAAGATAGGATTGTTTATATAAGCTCTGGATTGTCCTCTTTGCGGTCTGTGTGAATTTAAAGCTGACTAGGCCCCTCTAGATGGCTAGAGCTTGCCTGTCTAAAACCTTTTCCTTTCTAACAACCAACAGTGACATTTAAAGGTAAAAAAACAAAAATATAATATCAAAGTAAATCTTCTCATCTACAAGCCATCCCTTCCTTCTTACAACCAGTGAAAGACAGTGGTAAAAAATAAAATATAAATCCAAATAAAACTTCTCCAACCAGTCCACTCCACAGTAAATCACAAACCAAGAAATGACTGTTTAGGTAAACACGTTAATAAATTTTACTCCAATTGTAGAGGTCAAAACAACTAAGTTTCAATACTCTTGTACACAACACAGTTGTGAAAAATAACTTCACTTTGGGAAAACTGTACAATTGTCAACCTTTCACAATAGACAACACTAAACTCTGCATCATTGTATTCAACCTTCTACACTGACTCACATATTCCTTTCACCGCTTTAACAACGTAGACTCACAATTTCAAAGCAAACTGGAGCAAATATATAACAGAATCACCAACTTTGCTTCTAAGTACAACATTCGTCTCAACTTCTGTCTCAAACTGTATGATCTAAACTGGGTTGAATCTAACCACTGCTTCACTTCTGTACAACTATGCAACAATGCTTCACTTAAAGCTCCTTTTCTTATCAAACTGACCATCTCTCTCTCTCTCTCTCTCTCTCTCCCTATGAGTATTAGAGAACCTTTCCATAGAGCCTTAGACAATTACCAGCTGTTCATTATTCCCACATCCTATAACAAATGTGGTAACTCATAGTTTTCCACCTCCATTGGTAACATTTGGAATAAATTCCCTCCAAAGGCAAGAATTGTACAAGATAACAGCCAGTAATAGCTGGATATACAATCAGCTGAGTGCTTAATTTGCTTCCTAAATCACAAGCATATAACCCTTGCTATATAGGCCATTTTCTGGGCAACTGTTGAACTTAACAACTACTTTACTCTATAATGAGATATGCTCACCTACTATGCATGCTACTGATTTGTATGAATATTTGCTTTAGAAAATGTACTTCCTTTAACATATAAAACAAATGTCTTTCAGCTTTTCCCTGTTAGGTGTTGCCACAGCATAACTCCGCTCCGCTAATGATTGGCAGTGGATTTGTTATGGTGCCGGGTTGCCAGCCCAACGCCTAACCTTCAAAGAAGGCACACACATTCACACACGCACCTACCTGCATGTCTTTAAACATCACTCGATCGCGGGGAGGACATGCAGACTCCACACAGAAGGTGCGTATAATTTATCATGTTACTATGTTTTAAGACTATACTATGTACATAAGCTGAACTATATCTTGGGTATTATTTATCTGTTTAAAATTTACTGTAATTGGCCATTTTCTTATGTTTTAGTCGCTTGGAATTGTCACTGCGGGACTTTGTTGAAAATGGGAGTTCCCAGGTGGACAGTATGGCTAACACATACAAAGAAACAAATAGACAGCTGGACAGCCAGATAGACAAACCTATGGATAGAGGGATAGATAGATAGATAGATAGATAGATAGATAGATAGATAGATAGATAGATAGATAGATAGACAGACAGATAGATAGATAGATAGATAGATAGATAGATAGATAGATAGATAGGTAAAAAGGAAAAAAAGAGGTTACCTATTAGATTTTGCAATCAGTTTTTGGCTCTCCATTTATCGAAAATTAAATACTGAAAATGGTGAGCTGAAAAGCCTTAAAAACACAATACTTTTTTGTCAGGAGACAAAGGTCTGCTGTAACCCTCAATGTGGGGTTCAAGCTCTCCACACACTCAAAATTAGATAGCAACTCTGAAAAGCCTAAAAAATGCAAAATAACTTTTTTTGCAGGAAGTAAGTTCTCCTGCACCTCCTAATGTAGGGGTCAAGCACTCCACACCCCTAAAGTTATATACCAGCTCCATGGATGCACCAGTGAAGAAACGGTGAAAACCTCTAAAAGTCACATGACCAGCTCACACAAATGAATACAGTGCAGTGAAACTCACTGCAGTATTTAATTCTTGAACTTAACTTGCTCGAGCACCAGTTTAGTGAAAATGCATAGGTAAGCTGATAAAATGTGATGCAGACAACATAGAAGAAGATAATATAGAAAAATAAATGATATACTTTATTATATTACCACTGTTCAATATTGTTCTGTATATGAAACCTGGGACAAGAATCTCAGGATAGTGTTTTTCCACCACTTTAAGTAATAATTTAGAATCAACGTTTAAGAAAACCAAGTACCGCCAGTCATTCACATGAAATCTGTCTCCTGTCTTACAAGTAGAATTCAGTATTACAAATACCACATAGGGAGTACAACTTCTCCATAACTTCATATCCACTTCAGTATGATAAGCATGTTCCCCTGAAAAAATGCCTTTTTTAAGTTGTCAAAAGTGGTTTTTGGTGACTTATTTTCAAAGAAACAACATTCGCTGAATGTACATTCAGTCTAGTGACATGACTTTGAGAGGCCCACAGTATACCATCTCAGAGAAATCTATCTGGGAAATTCTGATTATAATTCCTAGATGTTTCTTAAACTTGCTTCCAGCCAAAATGCTTTTCACATTTACCTAGCCATTCTTTAAAATCCACCCACCAAGCCCCTATACAAGAATAAAAATCTATACTGAAAATGCTGCAGCATGCTATCTTTGGTAGGTTGCCAGTCGACTACCTACTTCTACACTCTCTGTCACCAACCTATGATCTAACAGATGGAAAAAAATACCCTTAGCTGAGGACACTGAGAATACTGTAGCAAGCAAAATAAAATCTAAATATGTGAGAAGTCCCTCCTACAATTAGTATCAGTTTGTACATAGTGCTCAATAGCAGCTATAGTCTTCAACAGTGCTGCATGTGTTACCTGAGAAATAAAGTGATTATGTTTATAAACACTAACTGCAGACCTTTGTAAGGCAAGGTAACCTTTCCTATAAACAATACTAGGACAGAGATATACAAGTATGGATATTTTTTCCACTACCCTAACCCTGTCATTTTAGAATGCCTTAAGGAGACATTTGGCTATATCCCACGGGCCTCCATTACAAGAGGTTTATGGTATTACACAGTGAAAACTCTAGCTTGGTTGGGTTTTTCCTGCAGATTTTAACAATTGATTTGTCTGTGTTACCTTGGTTTGGATGTTAGTTGGGATATTTTTCAGGCAGCATAATATTTATTGGCATCAGCTGGGTTTAAAGACCCTGTGTTTCTGAAGTGCAGCCAAGCTATCCACTTATGACATGCTGAGGAGGTCAATAAAAATTGTCAAAACATGCATATGCTAGTATGGGTTGGCTTTATTGATCTGAATATGTTCATAAAGGCTTAAAAAGGAAAAAGGTCATGAGCATTCAGACACCGTGTAGCTGAAACACTTGATGCCCTTAAGGAGTCAATTGCATATTTCCCATGGGCCTCTGTTACTGGAGGTTTAACATATCACACAGTGAAAACTCAAACTTGGCTTTTTTTTTTTTCTTGCAGGTTTTACTGAATGGCTAGCAAATGTAATAAAGACAGATCCCAAGTGGGGTGGGGCTTCATCAGAGAGAATGAAGGTAATCAGTGGTGTCTTGTAGTTCACAATGCCAGGATTTCTCTTGTTTGGAATTTACTTTTCTGATTTCTAGACCATGATCCAAGACTTCTAACTAACCAAGTTTGCAGATGACTGTAAACTGGGATTCACTGTCAAGCTCCCCTCTAATCCCTAAGCCCTCCAATAAGAACTTACTCTCATAAATACCTAGTGTACTAAAAATGCCCACAGATTAAATTCTAAAAAGTGCAATATTGCCACATTTTGTAAACAACCCCTTCCCAAGAATACAACACAGACAACACCCACTTCAAAATGAGAATGTTGTTAAAGACTTTGGAACTTGCGTTGATAATTTCTTATCCTTTGATCATCATGTAACAACAGCAATCAGAAAGTCCTACTCAGCGCAGATAATTGCCAAAGGAATATCATCCTGATCTTAAGAGGTAATTTTCTCCTTATTTTCAGTATAGATTGAGCCAGTTATTGAATACAACGCCCTCTTTGGTATACTCCTCAGTAGACTTATCAATCAACTAGAAAGTCCCGAGAGGTTCCTAACTAAGAAAATCACTGGCATAAAAATCCTGAGCTACCAGAAAACAGTGAAAGTTCTATATCTATATTCAGTATTTAAAGCCAGGGATCTAAAATTGTCATCAGCAAATAAATTTAATACGATGGACAGATAGATACAGAGCACATTACTGACCTCTGGACTAGACTCTGTCTGCAAATTAGTGTGATGCATTATCTTCTTAATAACAAGAATTGGATGATTAGATGGGTATTCACAAATTTACCTCTGGTTTGAATGCCTGGCCCCCTTGATAAAGAAGGTATGGTCTAAGGGTGGGAACTAGAAGAGTGTAAATGGTCACAAGACTCAGTTGCCTTGAATTTCCTGTGATTTGTATGATTCTTATGAAGAGAATAATCTCTCTGTAACACATTGTCACATACTCTGTTGCACATTTCCCAAAAATGATCTATGTGTTATACTTCTGCAGAGCTGAAATCATAAATGGACTCACTAACAATATCCTGTGTTGAAAATCTCCAGTAACTTTTTTCTCACATGGACTCAATCAAGCAGTGGTTGTCCTCCCCTGTACCTTAGAAAATACAGTACTCTGATGATGAACAATCTTTAGTACTCTGAACACTTGGTATACAAAACAGTGTCTTAGATTTTTATGTTTCCAAATCAGAAAGATTAGATTTTCAAGACTCTAACCATGCTTATTGCCAAACTACAGTGCATAAAATAATGTCAGGGGATTACACAGTGTTTCTCTGATACCTTTAGCAACTGTAGACACAACCTGGTGATTCATTCAATTCTATCCCCTCCAACAGGTGGATGCAGTGTGAAAGCACCGCTCGTTGACTCCTGACAAGCTCTGCTTCTCCATCATGTTTGATTGCCTTCTTACGTCTGGAAGTTGAAGGAGCAGGGAAGTTTTTCTAGCATCCTACTGATGTTACCCATAGTCAGCATGACTGCCACTTCTGGTCTTCTCAGAAAACAGGTCACACCATGATGGACTTAACTAGCAAACAAAAATAAAAAAAAATGCTCACTTTGCTTTTCATCCTTACCATGGTTTTAGATGATGACACTGCTAACAAGTCAGAGGACATCTTACACATCAGACAGTGACATTAAGCACCAAACTACACCTGCAGACAGAGGACATATTTAGAAAACCCTGATTTTTTCATTATTCTGCATATTGTGCACCAACTGCTTGTTAAGTGGTATATTGCTTAGATATGAACAAGTCACTACATACACACACACACACACACACACACACACACACACACACACAAAGATCAAAAGAATAACATGTATGAGAAAAATGTAGAAAAAAATGTAATCATTTATCAGTTTTGTCACAAAGATAGACTTCAAAATGCACGCACACCATTCAAAGCTTAGCATGTGTAACATAAATGCATTCAAACTGATTCATAGGCTAGATTCAGGTCAAAACTCTCATATTGCCACCTTTTCAAATGCCCAAAGTGGGACATTTTTGGTACAAACATCAGATTTTGCAAGCCAAAACATACCCACAGCCAGTACAAAGGACAGAACCTCACTTTTTTGCCTAAATAAAAGCTTATTCTTGTAGCATTTTAGTTGCTTATTCTGTTTCTTATAACATCTAGGTGTTTCAGATACAGAATAACTGTTTTATGCAACTATTACATAAAATATAGGAAATAATTTTGTCCTAAAATCTCAGGACATCTGCCATTTTTACAATTTTTTTGCAGGACACAACTGCCCAAAGAGGGACTGTCCCTCGCAAAGTGGGACAGGTGGTAACCCTATCTCATATAACTAAATTATTCTCAACAAAGTTAACTGAGGATGTCTGCCATCAAGCATCTCCAACTCTACACCTTCACAGGCATCTTGTTATGACCTAGTTTTTCAGGGTTTGCATGAAGAGGTGGAGTGATACTTCAGGCCAGATGTGGTAAGGAGTAATCTTCCTTAGCTTAGGGTTTGAAATATTAAAACCCGACAAGGATAAGGTGGAGAGTCTGAGTGCCTTAAAATGGCATGAATGAAAGGAAATGGAACAAGTTACGGAGTACCCTAGATTGATCATTGAAGTATGTGTGCAGGTAAGTGAGCTTGTCACTTTGATGAACATTTCTGATTCGAGAAGTAGACTGACTTTGCTGAAGTTCTGCATGAGTTTACCTTATGGTCATACACTGGAATGAACCTGCATATCTTATTTTCAAGAATTTTGGGAATTTCTTGCTGGTAAGTAGCACAAGATGTTTTAAGCTGTGGTTAGTGGGACACTTTTTGCAAGTATTTCACTGACCTCTGCTGTTAAAAGATGTTTGATACTTTAAGCAGTCACAAAGCACAGAAGACAGTTCACTGTGACTTTTGTAAAGGCGAGGTAAGAATATGAGAGATTGGTCCAATCAACGACTAGCATATTTAACTAAGACTGTTTCAATTGGCTCAGGGGTCAGGGATTTGATATTCCACTTCCCTGGTGTTTGTTTGAGAAGTTGTACATAGAAAACAGCATCACTTTAATTTCTGAGAAATTTGTAATAAGATGTTTTGATTAAATGACATGTAATCTGGTTAATATATTAATTAATAAATAACTAAAGTCTATGGTTGTCTGTGGTGAAGGAATTTATGTAATATGAGAGGAGAAAAAGTCTAGGCTTGAAACCTATGGAAGCTCTGCTGAAAAGTCTATTGGATAGGGGTGAATACTTACTTCATCCTCAATTTAAACTCTCACTGAAACAGTACAAATCATGTTTACTAAATTCATTCTCAAGTATTTGATGTAGGATATTGTCAGATGCCTTTTTAGGTCAACAAACATAACTTTGTAAATTATTACGGTCCTTTCCTTTATAAATCGAGTCAGTTGGAAAAAATATGTCTCTGATGATGCTGTGACCTTTTGAGAAACTGTGTTATTTATCACTTACTAGACCATATTGTAACAGGTGCATAGTTATTTCTCATGTCACTGTAGACTTAAGGAGTCTGGAAGAGACAAACAGATAACAGAAGGTGGGAATACAGCTTAAGGTATCATGCACTAGTGTATAATGTTAGAGATTTAACAAACTGTGGGGTATTATCGAATGAAAAATGAAGTATTGCTGATGTTTCTGAGAGTAGTGGGAATTAATCTGCTGATATATACAAGCAGCAAACATAGTAAAATAGCAATCTCACTTCCAGTCTTAGAACAGTTCCCCAACACACACCTGTGGTTAAATACTTATACACTCCCCCTGCAAACCCATTGTCAGCACACATATTTCATAGATATTCCTGAATCCAAAGACATACTACTGCAGCATCTAAGTAAAAAAAAAAGAAAACAGATCTCATCTATACCAGTCACATACACTTCACATACACATTTATTTTCCTACCTCCTATCAGATGCAAGTCCTGGCAACCTGCATAACAGGATAGAATTATTTGCATAACTACCCCTTCACCTCCATCTATATGCCAGTTCAGACACAGTAAGATATCCCATCCTCAAGCAGATCAGTCTCCAGCAGAAATGCAGAGACAACACACACACACACACACACACACACACACACACACACACACACACACACACACACACACACACACACACACACACAAAGTCAGAAAGCCTTTGAAGGCTATTTACAGAGTGTCAATGATAAATTGTTGACCTATGAAAAAGAGCTCATTGATCGTAAAAAGAAAAAAAACTGTTGAGAGACATTCGGGATTATGAATGCAAATAAGCGTTCATTTCTTCTTCCAAAACTAATAAAAAGCAGCGTGTTAGGTTCCAGGACGGGAAGGAGGTAACTGAACAATCAGTGAATTATTATACATCGGCTGAAAGTGGAGCCTCATCAGCGGAAGGTCAAGGGGAAAAATGGGAAGACTACCCACTGCTCCCAAAGGGACAGAATCCAGGGTATCTAAACAGAAATTTTTGTGACCAATCTGGGTTACAACAAGGGAATAAGAAGAAAAGTTGGCAGGATCAACAGCGTGGTGCCGGATATAATTCCCGGGCCAACAAACGGGGAAAATGGACATAATGAAATGGGACTTTCTAATAATATAAATGTGAGTGGTTTTGAATATATTGTAAATTTGTCTGAATCCATTATTAGTAATGAAGAAAAAAATGTTTTACATTGGGGTTTGAAATTTATCCCGTCTCTTCCCAGAATGTGTGTTAAAGGGGGAGTATTTAATTTTGTTCACAAGTTACATTTAATAGATTTCTATGGAAATCAAACAAAAAGGTTAGAAGCAGATGTGAACAATGCAAGTTTTGTATATGCTGCAAGTAATGAAGAGAGTTTCTTTTTCCTGTAATTCTGACTTAGAATGCAATGCTTATAGTATTTGATACTAGCGGTGTTTCTTAGAAAAGCAAATGTATGCCTCCTTTCAAGTGTGATATAATTGAAATGTTTCATCATATGTTAAATTATGCAATAGAGCAAGAGTGCAATAAGTTTTTTAGAAGTGAAATTCAATATATGACACAAAAAGAATGGGTCACTTTAAAAAAAATTAAGGGAAAGAAAGGATCTCATATTTAAGCCTGCAGATAAGGGGGACAATTAGTAATAATGCATTATACACAATATGTAAATATGTGTTTACAGCATCTAGAAAATGACAAAATCTATGATAAAGTACGTTTCTTAACTTATCAGGAGATGGTTAAGAAATAGGAATTAATACATAAAGGGGTAAGACTAAATTATTTTAGACATGAAGATGCTAAAAATAAGTTTTTAAATAAAAGCAGTGAGTTGGCAAATTTTTTGTGTGTGCCTAAAATGCATAAAAGCAGGTCAACCCTCCAGGTCATCCCATTGTATCTGCCTGCAATTATGTAACCCATAATTCGGGATTTTTTTGCATCAGTTTTTGTTAAAAACAGGTCATACAACTACCTTCACATATCAAAGACAGTTTTGATTTTCTGGACAAAGTAAAGAAAATAGTATAACAGAAGAACATGTTTTTATAGTAACAGATGTCAGCCTATACACCAGTATAAAACATAGTGATGGCATAGAAGCTATAGAATTTATTTCTGGGGAAAAGCTCCACTACACACTATATTATAGAACTGACTTTGTTCCATTTGGAAAATAATATATTTGAATTTGATGGCTCTCTGTATTGTCAGAAGTGTGTGACAGCTATGGGGGCAGCTTTTGCCCCCACATATGGTAATTTATTTATGGGTCTCTATGAAAATCTGTATGTGTATATGAATGAGTTTTTTAGAAAACATGTTGTTCATTTTTACAGATACATTGATGATTTGATTTTTGTTTACATGGGGGGCTATGGAGAGGTGGAAAAGTTTGTTCAAGAACTGCAAGTGAACAGGTTTGAGATCAAATATGATGGGTTACAAAAAGGAAAGACAGTAAATTATCGGGATATTACAATAGAAGGGCAAGAAGTTGGTAAACTTAAAACTAAAATATTTTGAAAAATGGGACAACCAAGCTTTATGTTGCATAGAACTAGCTGTACGCCCCCCCCCCCCCCACACACACACACACTATTTCTTCCATTCCTTATGGGGAAATGGTCAGGGTTAAATGTTTGTGCAGTGACAGGAAGGAATGTGTGAAGGAAGTTCAAAATACAGCTAACGTTTATAGAAAGGGGCTATGAGCCAGACAAAGTATGGTTTGGGTATAATAAAGTAATGAACAAAAAAGTGAATAAAGCACAGAACATAATAATGCAGAAAAAGAATGTAGAGGAAAAAGAAAGTGAGTTGTATTTTGTGTCTAAGTATACTAATTTTTCTAACATTTTAGAGAAAATAGTTAGATATTACTGGTCCTATATACAGAATGAAAAATCTTGCCTAAAAATGCTAAACTTTGTTTTTCATATAAAAGAGGCAGGAGTCTTAAGGCCATGTTAGTACATGGAAAATTTGAGAGACCAAAAAATATAGAAAATAAGTAGCGAGATATGGAACTTTTCCATGTGACAATTGCACAGTATGTAAACACACAGTTGATAGTTTTGAAAGCATTAATGGGAAAAAAATGATAGAAGAGGCAGCTTCACTTGCAATAGTGAAAAGATTATATATAGTTTAAAATGTCCTTGTGGATTATTTTATATTGGACAGAGCAAGATAAGTTTTGCTGCAAGATTAAAAGAGCACATTAGGGACATCAAGAAGCAAAGATTACAGAGTCCTGTAGCTATGCAGTTTAAGGGATACCATAATGGAGAACCACAGGGGTCACAGGCAACTGTTTTGGAACAAGTAAATATTACGTTTAGTACTGATGAAAAAAATTAAGGAACATTTAAGAAGGAAGGAAGCAATATTTATTTTAAAATATGAAACAATGTTTCTAAGAGGTTTGAATAGGGAATTCTCTTAGAAACATTTAATGTAAGAAGGTTAAAAAGAATATTAAAAGTTAACTTTTTTAGTTGGCTTTTTTAGTGAATTCTTAATTGGATGATGATTTAATTGATCAAGTGCATGTATTTATGTGTAAGCTTACCAGCAGAAAGATGTACTCTGAAAAGGCTTTTCTGAAAGCCGAGGCACCAGAGAAGTGTTACTTGCTCTTAATGGTATAAGAGATTGAAGTTTTGCTGTTAGCTTTTATAGCAGAAGTTATTTTTTTTTTATTTTAATAAATCAGTCTGTGTACTAAACTGAGTGAATTCATCTGGCCTGGAACTTATGGTGTGAGGACAAGTGTACAATGTTAGAGATTTTACAAACTGTGGGGTATTATCGAATGAAGAAGAATAAAGTATTGCTGATGTTTCTGAGAGTAGTGGAAATGAATCTGCTGATATATACAAGCAGCAAACATAGTAAAATAGCAATCTTCCTTCCAGTTTTAGAACAGTTTCCCAACACATACTTGTGGTTAAATACTTATACAATCCCCCTACAAACCCATTGTCAGACACATGTTTCGTAGATGTTCTTAAATCCAAAGACACCCTACTGCAGCATCTAAGTAAAAAAAAAAAAAAAAACAGATCTCATCTATACCAGTCACATACACTTCACATACACATTTATTTTCCTACCTCCTATCAGATGCAGGTCCTGGCAACCTGCATAACAGGATAGAATTATTTGCATAACTACCCCTTCACCTCCATCTATATGCCAGCTCAGACACAGTAACATATCTCACCCTCAAGCAGATCAGTCTCCTGTAGACATGCATAGAGACAACACACACACACACACACACACACACACACACACACACACACACACACACACACACACACACACACAGTATATACTTCTTTGTAGTTTGATCTCTGGCGTGCACATTGTGCCTGCATGTCCCCGTTCCCATCACAGTTCCATCCACAACACACACATTTTATTTAAATTCTCCCATCTCATCCTGTAGACCTAAATCCAGCAATCATTACAGAAATACTGAGACTTCATTCTGCTGGCACTCTCATCCCAAGTACTCAAATCTGAAGCATAAAATTGGTAACATTCTTCAGTCAAACTCGTTGTACTACTAACTCTGTAACCTCATACTCAGAGGACCTCCAAGTCCCTGTTTACCCAACTGCTTAATAATCACAACTAGCAACTCACAGTTTTATCACCACTAACCCTTCCTACTAGTTAAGCCAGCCATAATACCACATTATATTCCTTAATGGCATTCATTTTTTACATATCTATCCCTCTAATCCTCACACTTCAAGTCGTACTCTAACATCTCCAGACCAGACCATACCCTTCCATAGGGATATATCTCTCATAATAACTCATATCCATATCATCCTTTTATATTTCTTGAAGCTGCACCATACGTCTTAACCTACACAGTCTCCCACACAACTATGCTTCTAATTTTCCTATTCTCATCACTCTTACTGTCACTTTCTGACTTCATCACGTACCACTCAACCCTCCATTACATTAATTCGCAACCGCCAGACAGCATTTCCCCAATACACACCCTCTCCACTGACCACCTGATTAACACTCTTCAGCTCTTTCATACTAAATCTACACACTTCCTAAAACCAAAATATCTGCCACTAAACAATAAAACAGAATAGAATATATCCAAAATGCTCAAACAACACAGCTTACTTTACTTTTCTACGACTCTAGACTCACATAATACATGAACACAATGTGGAATATCCACCAAACCCAGGCCCAAACATTGTTACAACTTCTTCCACTCCAGAACATAATTTTACATGAAGTCAAAATGTATTTATTTATTTAAAACATTTATTGCAGGGTAAATCTGACTTGCAATATCTGCCCTTTTTCATTGGAGGGTTAAGGAGAAAGACTCCAATGTATCATATTTAATGCAGTTTTTACAATAACAAATTCCATAATGCAGTTTCAGTGAATACATAGCATAAAGTCAGTATAATAAAATTTGTATTGATACTCACAAACATTAAATTTATAAGCTTTGTACTGAAACTTTAAAGGTAGAAGAGTGGTATATAAGATATGTAGGAGTAATTTAAGATATACAGTTAGAGGAGATAAGCAAGTCTGAAGGTTAACAGACAAGTAGTGATGGAACAGTAATTTGGTTGTGCCAATAAGAAGTAGTTATAGTAGTTTAAGAAATGGAATAAAGTGAGGTATTAGAAGGGGACAAGCAGGTTAAGTGATATAGTGCTTTAAAAAAGATATAAGAAAGGTGATGAAGGGTGTTGGAGAGTTATGTTCCAGATGACAATCAGGGCAAAGCCAAGAGGCAGAGTAGAAGTCTTTTAGTAATGGTAAGAAAAGATGAAGGTGTGTGTTAGACCTGAATTATATAGGAATTTTATTCCAAGTTCCAACTACACTATTGGAATACAGAATGACCTCAGCAGTCCTTTGTGGTTTGTAAATGGTAAACAGTTGCTTATTATTTGAGTAAAGGGCACGAGTTGGACAATAGTATTAGAGTAGGGGTCTAATTGCTAGGCAGCAATATGGGGTATGGATGATTTTATGGATTAAGGAGAGCTGAGTATAAGATAGGTATTCAGGAAGCCTGAGCCAGTTAAGTGTTTTTTTTTTGGTGCTAAACAGTGGTGGGTCCATTAAGGTTTGTTGCAAGTGAACATGGCAACCATGTTATAGCACTGTTCCAGCTTAGAACTAAATGAGGCTTGTAGGTTAATCATGACAGGGGCTCCATATCGGAGAGAGGGCGAGGGATACGTTTAAACTAAATATCCAGAGCCGCTGCAACAAAATATCTGTTTGGATCTCACTGCAGTTCTCATTCTCACAAAAACATGGCTGAAACCAGACATGTGCAATGAAGGTGTCTTACCTTCTGGTTATAGTGTGTTTGGTCTTTATCAATAACATACAAGGGCAGGTAGTATGTAGTATAGTAATTATGCATGAAAACAACCTCCTGTTTGACCTGTACACAGGTTAACATCCCTAAATTTAACAGTGCAGAAATACTAATCACACAACTTCAACTAAATCCAGCAAAGCCATACATATTATAGCTTTATACAGCCCACAAACAGTAACCACACTACACTAAAATGCATTCTTTCTTGGTTATCAAAACCAATTAAACTTGAAACTCTCATACTTGGAGATGTTAATGTAAATTGGCATTGCATTATGTCTATCAACTATTCTGTCAGTCTTTATAATTTCTCCCAACTCAACACCAGTGCAACCGGGTATTGCTAACACAATAACTCTGCATCAGTCTTGGACTGGATCCTTTCTACTGTCCTCAATAAAATCACTGAGGCAGGCAGTCTGCTGATTCTCTAAATAATCACCACCCACCTGGATATCCCCACATTGCCTTAAAACAGCTATCCCTCCATGAAGCCAACACCACCTTTAATCAAATCTTCTTAAACTTACTAAATGAGTATGCACCACTTAAGGAAACTTGCATGAAGTCTAGATCTGCACCCTGGCTAACTCATACCACTAAACAAGTCATGCAACTTAGTGACAAAGTTTGGGAAATCAGGCAGAATAACAAAACACTTCCAAATCACCAGACCTACCACTTTCTAAAGAATCAAGTAAAAGCCCTTGTACAAAGGACAAATAAATTGCTATGTAAACCTTCAGAAGAGTTCCCACAGTAATCCAGAAATGTTCTAGTCCACCATTAATAAACTTCTTTATCCAGAAAGAAAAAAAAATAGTCCTATGCTAAATAATACCGGTAGCACTATAGGAAACTCCTTTACCTCCCACATCATCAGCACAGCAAAGGTTTTCATCTGTTCTATGATTAACCTGAAAACCCACCTCAAACACCATTACACTAAAAAACACCCCTACAGTATCCATCAAAGTAACCTCTCCTTAAACACAAGTCAACTATGCTAGTAGCTGATAACCTGTCTGCAAAATATGTCATTGTAACAGCTGAAACCTTAGCATTTCATCTCCATCCTCATAAACATATCCATTACCAAGTTGTATGTTCTTGCAATATGGAAACAATCATACATAGTACTACTTCATAAGGGAGGAAACTGTACTGCTCTAGGTGATTACAGACCCATAGCTATACTTCCTCCTGTCTCAAAGATCCAGGAGCATTGCAGGCGCAAACAAATCCTCCAGTTTCTCCTCAGCAATAATATCCTTGAATGTACTCAGCATGGTTTCCATCCCCACCATAGCACCATTACCGCTCTGCTATCTTTTCTAGACAATGCCAACCAGCATTATCATCATCATCTTCTTTAAGCTGTTCCCATTAGGGGTCACCACAGCAGATCATCTGTTTCCACTTCTTCCTGTCCTCTGCATCTCGCTCTGTCACACCAACCACCTGCATGTCCTCTCACCACATCCATAAACCTTATCTCAGGCCTTCCTCTTTTCCTGTTACCTGGCAACTTCATGCTTAGCATCTTTTTCCCAATATATTCAGCATCCCTCCTCAGCACATGTCCAAACCAATGTAATCTTGCCTCTCTGGCTTTGTCTTCAAACGTTTCAACCTGGGCTGACCCTCTAATATACTTATTCCTAATCCTGTCCATCCTCGTCACACCCAATGCAAATCTTAACATCTTTAACTCTGCCACATCCAGCTCAAACTCCTGCCTTTTGTCAATGCCACTGTTTCCAAGCCATATAACATAGCTGGTCTCACTACCCTCTTGTAGACCTTCCCTTTTACTCTTACTGGTACTCGTCTGTCACAAATCACTCCTGGCACTCTTCTCCATTCACTCCATCCTGCCTGTACTCTCTTCTTCACCTCTCTTCCACACTCACCATTACTCTGAACTATTGATCCCAAGTATTTAAACTCATCCACCTTCGCCACCTCTACTCCTTGCATCCTCACCATTGTTCTATCCTCCCTCTCATTCACACACATATATTTTGTCTTAGTCCTGCTGACCTTCATTCCTCTTCTCTCTAGAGCATATCTCCATCTCTCCAGGGTCTCCTCCACCTGTTCCCTACTCACACTACAGATCACGCCATCTGCAAACATCATAGTCCATGGGGACTCCTGTCTGATCTCATCTGTCAACCTGTCCATCACCATTGCAAATAAGAAAGGGCTCAAAGCTGATCCTTGATGTAACCCCACCTCCACCTTAAATGCATCCATCACTCCCACCACAGACTTCACCGCTATCACACTACCCTCATACATATCCTGTACCACTCTTACATACTTCTCTGACACTCCCAACTTCCTCATACATACCACAAATCCTCTCTAGGCACCCTGTCATATGCTTTCTCTAGGTCTACAAAAACACAATGCAACTCCTTCTGACCTTCTCTGTACTTCTCCATCAACACTCTCAGAGCAGACATCACATCTGTAGTGCTCTTTCCCGGCATGAAACCATACTGCTGATCACTAATCATCACGCCCCTTCCTAACCTTGCTTCCACTACTCTTTCCCATAACTTCATGCTGTGACTGATCAACTTAATCCCTCTGTAGTTACTACAGCTCTGCACATCACCCTTATTCTTAAAAATCGGTACCAAAACATGTTTTCTCCACTCCTCAGGCATCCTCTCACTTTCCAAGATTTCATTAAACAATCTGGTTAAAAACTCCACTGCCATTTCACCTAAACACCTCCATGCTTCCACAGATATGTCATCTGGACCAACAACCTTTCCATTCTTCATCCTCTTCATAGCTATCCTTACTTCCTCCTTGCTAATCCATTGCACTTCATGATTCACTATCCCCACATCATCCAACCTTCTCTCCCTCTCGTGCTCTTCATTCATCAACCCCTCAAAGTACTCTTTCCATCTGCTCAAAACACTCTCCTTACTTGTAAGTATGTTTCCCTTATTATCCTTTATCACCTTTACCTGCTGCACATCTTTCCTAGCTCTGTCCCTCTGTCTAGCCAATTGGTACAGGTCCTTTTCTCCCTCTTTAGTGTCCAACCTTTCATACAACTCTTCATATGCCTTATCATTAGCCTTCACCACCTCTCTCTTTGCCATGCACCTCATCTCCTTATACTTCTGTCTATTTTCTTCATCTCTCTGACAATCCCCACTTTTTCTTTGTCAACCTCTTTCTCTGTATACTCTCCTGTACTTCCTCATTCCACCACCATGTCTTCTTGTCGTCCTTCCTCTGTCCAGATGTCATACCAAGCACCTTTCTAGCTGTCTCCTTTACTAGCTCTACTGTAGTTACCCAGCTATTTGGTAACTCTTCTCTGCCCCCCAGTGCCTGTCTTAACTCATCCCTGAACTCCACCTCACAATTACCCTTTTTCAATTTCCACCATTTGATCCTTGGTGCTGCCCTCGCACTTCTCCTCCTCTTCTTGATCACCGATGTCATCCTGCAAACCACCATCCTATGCTGTCTAACTACACTTTCCCCAATAGCACCATTACTGCTCTGCTATCTTTTCTAGACAATGCCAACCTGTATTATAATGCCGGCAAACTAGTCTCATCCATTTTTTGGACCTCTCCAAGGCATTTGATACTACTCCACATCCAAAACTGATTCAAACTCTATCAAAACTTAACTTACCTCACACAACATGACCATGGATCAAGTGAAGCCTAAGTAATCACACCCAACCAGTAAGGTGAAAAAAATATTGGCTTCTCATTCCTGCCAGTCTCTATTGCTATTCCCCAGGGTCCATTCTCAGACCCTTGCTATTCAGCTTATACATAAATAAGCTTTATACTCTCACATCTCCATCCACAATGATTCAATAAACAGATGATACTACAATCATTTGCTCCTTCCCCATTTTGGAAAAGGTACAGACCGTTACTCAAGAATACTACTCAGTAGTAGAACAGTGGCTAGAAAATGCTCAAGTAACAATTAATGCTAAAAAAACTAAATTGATTCTCTTCATGTCTAAAACCAGTTCACAAAACTCAAATAGTTTTACTATTTCTCTGCTCAGAACATTAAACTTGACCAGGTTTCCTACACCAGGCTGCTTGGTGTAACAAGGGATATATAAGTTCAAGTCTGATACTCATATGCACAATAGCATAAAGAAAACTCAACAAAGGCTTGGAGCCCTAAACAGCCAAGTCATTTCTCAATGGCTTTGATCATACGTCTACTGCACATGCTTTTCTACTACTAACACTCTTATATGCTTCCCCTTTCCTTTCTAATCTATGCAACAGCCTCTTAGGGAAACTTGAACAATGCTACAATAAAATGGTCAAATTTACTGCTAATTTTCCTCATAGATCCTGCCACTGCCTTGCACTTTCAAAAACAAACTGGATGGAATTCCCAAACTATCTTAAATTCCTTTCACTAAACACTGCTCATTCCATATTTACCACCCATAGGAATGGTCTTCCCTGAATGCCCTCTTGCAGTGGTATAACCCTAGCAGACCTATCCACAATAAAGATAAAATCCTGGCTTAGCAATCTAAATCTAAGAACTCATTAGGTGGTGCTCTTTACCCCAATTATATCTCAAAGGTATGGAACACCATACTTAGATCCCTTAAGGAAACTGACAATAAGGTTAACTTTAAAATAAACCTCCATACTCCCCTCCCATATTCTAGATTATGTCAATGATCTTTCCCAAATGTCTGCCTACAAATCCCCCTCTCTTTCTTACTGTTACTCATGACTAATCTGTTTTAATTACATATTTCCATCTTATCTAATTTTCAGGTTTACTTCATTCACAAATTCTTCCACCCATATGTCCCAAAATCAAAGCACTACTACATTCGAACTTACTACAGTGCTGCTACTTTGGAACCATCAAATATTAAAAACTGCTTTTGGTGTTTACTGATTGATCTGTAATGTAATGTTTTACCTCATTAGAAGATGTGTTTATTATGCAAGATGTCTTTTATTTTATATCTATGTATGTCTATATAACAATGTCTGCGGAACTAAGTAATATTTGACGTGGCACATCTTTTGTAGAATTATCATGTTAATTTAGCTTTGATGTACTCTAACCTGTCTTTTTCTGTTTGTTATGGAGCTTTTCTCTCTGGATCTCCACTGAAAAGAGGTATTGTATGACCCATTATCCTTTGTTGACTAAGTTAGTCCCACTAGACTAGTAGCCACTTTTCAGAGGAGACCAGTGATGGCATTTATACTAATAGGGGAAATTTGGACAGGGTATCGGGGAATGTCTCTACTGCTACCATACTTGCAGTGCATGTGGTTGATGAGTGAGAGTATCCATTCCATTCCTGACACAGTGGCAGCCAGGAGAACAGCATGCAAGCATGGTAATTGAGGAACAAGTAGTAGAGGTAAATGCCAACTCTGGATTTGTTTTTGGATAAGAAGGTGGAGATATCTAGTGCAGAGAATTGTGAGGGCAACCAGATAGAGGATACTGAAGATATTTTTCAGCATAATTTGTTTAAGGAGTTGAAGGGATTGAATTGACTACAGGAAGATATGATTATTACAACCCTCCAGTCAGGAAGATTGCAGAATGATTTATTGGTAGAGCTAGGTGACCAGAGTGAGCCAGAGATGGAGAAAGATGTACCCTGGGGCAACAAGAACCTAAGAGAAAATCATTCACAGAAACGATCAGAGAACACAAGGAAGAAAGAAGATGACAAAATAAATGGAAAAGAAGAAGGAGTATGTAGCTAGAATTCAGAATAAAGAAGAATACGAAATAGGTTTGATATGTGGGACAAGATAGTTGCACCTTTGGGAATCAAGGCACAGGAGGTAAGATATTTTATTTAGATTAAAAAGGAGACTTATTGTGACATTTTCTTTGAAACTGTTGAGGTACTAGAAAAACATTTTTTAGAATATGAGAAAAGAAAATAATTATATCCATGAAATAAATATATTGTAAAGACTTTCTGTTCTGAAGCACAAAAAATAAATATGCACTTTTGGACAGAAACTGAAAGTGAAACTGTTAAAAATATTTATTAAAGAACTTTTGCAAAGAAGGGAAGGACATTTTATGTAATTTTGAAAATGGAAAATGAAAAAAAAATCACACATATTCCCAGCATGATTAATGTTGAAGGTCATACAGCTGTTGTTAAGTATTGGGGACAACTGAATACATGTTTTTTTTTTTTTTTTTGTGGAAGGGAGGGACATTTTATAAGTAGTTGTGATAAGAAGAAATGTTATTTATGCAGGGAGATCAGTAATGATGCAAGAAAATGTGAAAAAAGTGTTATAAATGCAAACAAACAGGATATCCTGGATGGATTGTGAGAAAGAGAAAGGTTTAGAAAATGTAGGGAACAGATTAGAGAAGAGGTTTACAAAAATGCAACAAGAACAACAAAAAGATAAAAGGGAGAGTAATAACACTAATACACAAGAAAAAATTGAGATTGATAAAAAGGGGAATGGGAGATGGAAAATGGAGAGAGGTTAGTGATGGGAAATATATGGATTGTTAATGGTTAAAAAGAAAATGTTACTGAAAATAGAGTTAAAGACAGGAAAAGGAAATTCCAAGGTGTGGGTTTGAAAGTAAAAAAGAAAGGAAATGGATAAATAAATGCTTTGTTGCAAATTAACAAGAAGAGAAGCAAATAATCTTAGAATTGTATTTATTAATGTTAATAGTATAAAAATATAGCTAAAAGGATTGTGGTATTAGAAAGGTGTAATAAGTGTGAGGTGGATTTAATTGTATTATAGGATATAAGGGGTTTAGCTAAAGACGAAAGAGAACAGATGGAAATTTTATGGATGATGGGTATAATATAGAATTCGGGTAGAGGAACATATTCAGGGATAGCTATATTATATAGTATGGGAAGAAACATTTTTGATTATACTTTAGTTAGACTAGGAAGATTAATGATAGCTGACTTTAGGTGGGAAGGGACAGTGCATAGACTAATAGGAATATATGCATATGCAATGTGTAAAGAAAGAAAGTTATTTCAAGAATTGTTGGACTATGCTATAGTAAATATGGATATTAAAATAGGAGATTTCAATTGTGGCTTGAGTCATAAAAAGCAAAAAGAGAGGCCAGGTAAGAAAATAATGGAAGAAATAAAATGTAAGAATTAAGAATTATGGAATATTGATAAAAGTGCATACAGATGAGGAAAACTGAAAACAGAACTAGATTATTTGTTAATTTCTAAAAGTTTAAAACTAGTGATAGAGGATGTGGTAGAAACATGATTTTTGGATCATTTGGCTGTATGGATAGAAATAGAAAATAATAAAGGACATATAAAAATTGAGAGAGGAATAAAGAGAATAAATGGAAAATAGTGGAATGAGAAAGATAAAAAAGATATAATAAAGTCATAGAAAAATCATTTGACTATAAAAGACTTTTATAATACTTGGTCAAAATGGTGGACAATATTTAAAGAGAAATATAAAAATGTATTTAATATGGAAAAACAGAAAGAAATGAATGTAGAAAAATACAAACATCTTTTTTATGCAATCTAGATAGAAATGAAAATTAATATTTTAGAAAAGAAGAAGAGATTTAGCAAAAGAATCAGGAAATTTTTAAATATTTATTATATAAATAAAATACTTTTTACAAAGAAAAGGAAGGCAAATCATATTATTTGAGTAAACAAGTAAGGGGAGATAGTTGTATAATGAGAGAAACAAAAAATAAAGATGAAGAAGTTGAAAGAGAGCAACTTATATAGTATAGGAATACAAGTTTTAGATTATACTTTAACTAGACTAGGAAAATTAATGGTAGTTAACTTTAGGTGGGAAGGGAAGTTTATAGACTAGTAGCAATATATGCTTACATAATATGTAAAGAAAATAAAAAAAATCATTTAAAAAATGTTGGACTATGTTATAATAAGTATGGTATTATAATAATAGGAGATTTCAATTGTGACTTAAGACATAAAAAGCAAAAAGAAAAATCATATAAGAAAATAATGGGAATTTAGAGTTACTGAATATGAATAAAGGTAACTATAGAAGAGGAAGTTTGAAAACAGAAATATATTATTTTTTGATATCTAAAACTTTAAAAATAGTGATAGAAGATGCCATAGAAACAGGGCTTTCAGAGCATTTGGCTGCATGAAAAGAAATTAAAGAGAATAAAGAACTTACAAATTAGGAGAGGAATAAAGAGAAATGAAAAAGAGCAGTGTGAGAAAGGTAAAAAAAGATATAATACATTTATGGAAATAAAATTTGACTGTGAGAGACTTTTATAATGATTGGTCAGAATGGTGGATAATATTAGAGAAATATAAACAAATGTATTTAATCTGGGAAAACAGAAAAAGAGGAATGTACACAAATACAAAAATCTGTTTTTACAAAAATAACAAACATTCTAAAAAGATTATGCCAAGGACAAATAAATTGAGCACTTTTGTTCATTTTAATTTCAGAACTACTTCGGAATGAAATAATCTCAAATAAACTCACACTTTATAAACTATTTCATCATAGTCATGTGACATTTTTACATATTTTTACATATTAAATGCTAATTATGCTTTAAATGTCCTTATATTACAACATTCTTCACTAAATAAAATATATAACATAATACAATTTATATTAAATTAATAGACAAATCAATATATAATCTTTGTGATAATAAAAACACTTGATATTAATCTGTTTGTTAAGACCAGGCTCTGTATCAGCCTTCAGTCTAATTTACCATTCAGCTTCTTTGCAGTCTAAACACAAATTAAAATCTCCTTCAAAATCATTCAAACTGACTGAATCTTATACAAATTACCAAAATTTTTTGAAATTACAACATGCTTCTGCATGTGTAGCTAATGCATTACTAAAGTGATTTTTAGTAGCTGTCACATGTTCTTATATTCTTCTAGCCAACAAGAAAAACCACAAACTGATGAAAAGAGTAAGGCGGTTGGAACACAATGAGAGAGTCCGAGAATATCACAAGTTTAATTTCCAATTTACGTAAGCGCTTTCGGCAAATCAAATGACTCGCCTTCTTCAGACAAACAAACAGTGGGATGACATATCACTGCTGTTTAAATAATAATGCTGATACGTTTTGACCAATCAACAAGGTTATAATTACATTCCTAATTAAAAACCATGGGAACCTTAAAATAAAAATAAATACACACATCCTAAAATAACAATAATGCTTTGTGTGTAGCTAGTCTAAAAAACTAAGCGTTCTGTATAAAAACCATACAATGCAATGTTTCAGCTTGGAACTCACTGAAAAAATATGTACATACATATCTACACCCGTGTGGGGCATTTATGCAAAGTCCATACACAAAACTGCAAAGAACCAGAAATAGGTACTATGAAACTATGAAACATCTAAGAAGGGAGTTACCTTCTTTGCTTACGAATGTTTAAACAACTGTACAGACAGAAACAGCTTCCCTGCAAAATTTATCTAGCAAGATATATGATATGTATCTAGTTTTAGATGAATTTGATGCCGCATTACATGTGACACTTTACTGTGTATGCCGGAGAAATTGGCTAAATGTTGTTGAAAGCCTAGTCATGATATAAAACACAATAAAGTTCATTTGAAAAACCTTTTTGTCCTAGATGTTAGGAAGAGACTTTATCTGTTATAGGAGAGCCATTTTAAAACACATTTTATTGATTGTGTTTCATTAATTCCTGGGAACAGGTGAGCTCTTGTGCGTATCTGCCACAAAAGTTCGTCTATTTCGAGGCGTGTTTGCCATGGGCCCCCCCTGATGTCTTGTTCCCTATGTTGTAGAATTAAATAACTAAAAGTGTGACCACTGAATTCCATACTGTGCCTAGCCAGTGCGTTATTAACATCATTCTTCTTTATAGCGTATTGGTGTTCATAAATCCTGTGCTTCAGCATCCTCTCGGTTTTACCGATGTAGAATGCTTTACAACAATTGCATAGGGCACCATACACCACAGATTTTGTTTCACAATTGAAACGCCCTGTGATTTTGTAATGTTTATCATTGATACTACAGCTGTTGGTGACCTTGATGTGTTTACACTGGCTACAAAAGCCGCATTTAAACATTCCTTGTGGTTTAGTGCAAGTGACACGAGGTTTTACTTTTTCCAAAATAGATTTCATGTTTTGGCCTCGTCTATATGTGATTGTTGGACGTTCACCCAGAAGAAAGCATAAACTTCTGTCATTTTTGATGATGTCCCAATTTTTTTGGATTATGTCTCTTATTTGTAAGGAGTCCAAAGAGTAAGTCTGCAAAAAACTAGTAATAAACTTGTCTTTTGTTGTTTCTATTGTAACGGACAAGTTTAAGTCAATGGTCCCCTGGTCCTCGTTTATGCCTATAGAGGCTGTACCTAATCCTGAAAGTAAAGGAAAAAAATGACCTGATTCTCTTTTTTGGGTCACTTCTGTGACTATATTTGTTATCAACGAGGACGGGTATCCTCTTGACTCAAACATATTAGTGAGTTTTATACACTCTTTACTAAAATCCTGTATGTCTGTGATCATACGTGCAGCTCTTACTAATTGGCCTTTTATGACTGCTTTCTTTTGATGGAATGGATGGTTACTTGTAAAATGAAGAAGTGAGTTAGAATAAGTGGGTTTTCTATATATACAACTTTTGAATCTCTTGTTTGCTCTATCTTTTATAAGTAAAATGTCCAAGTAGTTAATCTGGACATCACTTATGCTATGTGTGAATTCTAAAAAGTCCGTTGTTGTGTTGATTCTATCCATAAATAAAGGAATGTCTTCTGTTTTACCGTCCCAAATACAAAAAATGTCATCCTGGTAACGAGTGTACCAGGTGACATGTTTTAAGAATAAATCATCTTTAAACAACATTGTGGACTCCCAATGTGCCATGACTGCGTTAGCAAATGAGCCACCACAAGGTGAGCCCATAGCTACGCCTGATGTTTGGATGTAGAATTGTTTTTCAAAAATGAAATAGTTGTTAGCCAAAATTAATTCCAGGAGGGTTTCAGTTAAGTATATAGAGTCATCTCCTATGTTTTTACTTGTCATGTACTCTCTGACCCAAGCGATGCCTACTGACTGTGGTATTACAGTGTACAAGTCTTTGACATCTATTGTCAAAAACAAGACATGCTCGTTGTAAGCAAGTTTGTTGATGTTCTCCAAAAAGGACCATGAGTCCTTGCAAATATGTTTATCGCTTTGGAGTAAAGGTTTTAAAACACTGTCGACAAGTTTAGCACACGCTTGGGTCACTGATCCCCTCCCGTCAATAATAGGCCTAAATGGCGGTGCATCCAACCGTTTATGTAACTTGGGTGTTCCAAAAAATGATGGAATTTTTGGTGCAGGCATCAATAAATATTTGTGTGTGTCAGTGTCAATCACTCCTTCTAAGAATAAATCATTTAGAATGTTACTGATTTTCTTGTATGCCCTCTGAATTTCATTTTTAGTTACCATTTTGTAAGCTGTTGAATCTAGATGTTCTAACATATATTCAACATATTTACAATGGTCCATGAAAACAATGCCCCCACCCTTGTCTGGTTTCATGGCTCGAATATTACAATCATGTAAAAGGTGGATGAAATCACGTTCTAGCAAAGTGATGTTACTTATATGTTTTTGATTTTTGTAGATGACCTGGTTCTTGATAGCCCATAGGTCCATCTCGCAAATTTTCTCAAAAGTATGCAGGGTAGGATGTAAGGGTGGATTATAAGAGCTGGCAACTCTAAGTAAATTGACTGTTGTTGTATTGTTACCCATTAGGTGGTTCAGGTTTAGTTTTCGTGTGAACACTTTTAAATCTATGATGATTCTCCCTATGTCCATGTGATTACCAGGGACAAAGCTAAAGTCTTTTGACAAAAAGTCTACAATGTCCTGCTGGATGTTTATAGTTGTATAATTATAAACAGTGAAATCACCATTGCTACTTTTATACAACTTAGGTTTTACACCAAAATCTAGAGTGTCATTCATCTCCTGCGTCCACGACGTTTGTTCCTCGTATTGGTCCTTGTTGTAGCTCGTGGGCGATTGTTCCCCGAAGGATAAGTTCCCAAGGAAAAATCCTGATTGTTGTTAAAATTGTTAGCACCATGATTTTCAGAGGGTAAAACTGGCATTATTTGTTGCTGCAAGTTTTCTCCTACCCTCTCCCCTGCCAAGTTTGTGTAATTTGACCCATTACTGTTATTGTTATTTAATCTAGGGCTCCTTCTGGGGACCTGTCTTTGTTCAGGTTGGTTGTTGTTGTTATTAGAAAGGAATGTGGTTGTATCAGAAGAACGAGGCTGGTCGTTGTCACCATTGTTATTTAAGTTAAATTGTCCATTACGTGGGAGTCTTGGATAAGCACTTTTATTTGCGTAGTCTCTAATGTCTCTAGCCAGTTTCTTTTTCTTGATATTAATAAGTTTTTCAATTGTAGCATCAATGCTAGGAAATATTCTGCAATAATCATACTTATGTCGTGGAAACTCAGCATGATTTTTAATCTCAGTTTCCAATTTTTCAAGTTCTGACTTTAACTTAGTAATGTCACTGGTGTAATATGCTATTAGAGCATGTAAAAAGTCAATGCCCTGTCTGTCAAACAGATCTAAAAGTTCCTGGTAGAACACTAAGTCATCGGTCAGTCCGGCCGGAAAATGCCATTGGTGTAGGCCTTTAGGAATTAGTTTGTTCTTGATGCACTCCTCAAGATAAGCTGTTTCAAGTTGCAACTTTTTGCACTTGAAAAGTTTGGCGTCAAACAAGTCAATTTTTATACCTAGGTTTTCGTTAATAGTGTCTTGCGGCGTACCATTACTAGCCACAGGGTTAAACCTGCCCAGAAAAAAGTTATTATTATTTAGGAAGCTGTTCATGTTAGGTATGCCTTCAGGGTTGGCAAAAATATGAGTGTTACCTCTTGTCAATGCTCCGGTGTACGTGTTGTCCACATGCAGTTGATTGCCGTTTGCTGTAGTGGAGGAACGCGGTTCTGTGTTACCTGCCGGTATTTGAGAATCCGTGCCTACTGGTGGATTTCCGGTTGTAGAAAAAGGTGACCCTTGTCCATTAGGAATGGTCGATGTACTCGAGTTAGGAGAAACCATCGTTCGATTCCCATTGCTAGTGTTGTTTAATGCAGTTGAATTAGAAAGGGCTTCCACCCTTTGAGTTAGACCATCGACTCTGTGAAGTAGTGCTTCGACTAGCACTGTCAGGTTCCCTGGAGAGTTACCACTGCTGCCGTTGTTGTCATCCTGCTGCGAGAACAGCGTTGGGGAACGGGCTTCTCCGGTTCCAGTCGCCATGCAAGAAACACTCAAACCAACAAGAAAAACCACAAACTGATGAAAAGAGTAAGGCGGTTGGAACACAATGAGAGAGTCCGAGAATATCACAAGTTTAATTTCCAATTTACGTAAGCGCTTTCGGCAAATCAAATGACTCGCCTTCTTCAGACAAACAAACAGTGGGATGACATATCACTGCTGTTTAAATAATAATGCTGATACGTTTTGACCAATCAACAAGGTTATAATTACATTCCTAATTAAAAACCATGGGAACCTTAAAATAAAAATAAATACACACATCCTAAAATACTTTTGTGGCAGATACGCACAAGAGCTCACCTGTTCCCAGGAATTAATGAAACACAATCAATAAAATGTGTTTTAAAATGGCTCTCCTATAACAGATAAAGTCTCTTCCTAACATCTAGGACAAAAAGGTTTTTCAAATGAACTTTATTGTGTTTTATATCATGACTAGGCTTTCAACAACATTTAGCCAATTTCTCCGGCATACACAGTAAAGTGTCACATGTAATGCGGCATCAAATTCATCTAAAACTAGATACATATCATATATCTTGCTAGATAAATTTTGCAGGGAAGCTGTTTCTGTCTGTACAGTTGTTTAAACATTCGTAAGCAAAGAAGGTAACTCCCTTCTTAGATGTTTCATAGTTTCATAGTACCTATTTCTGGTTCTTTGCAGTTTTGTGTATGGACTTTGCATAAATGCCCCACACGGGTGTAGATATGTATGTACATATTTTTTCAGTGAGTTCCAAGCTGAAACATTGCATTGTATGGTTTTTATACAGAACGCTTAGTTTTTTAGACTAGCTACACACAAAGCATTATTGTTATTTTAGGATGTGTGTATTTATTTTTATTTTAAGGTTCCCATGGTTTTTAATTAGGAATGTAATTATAACCTTGTTGATTGGTCAAAACGTATCAGCATTATTATTTAAACAGCAGTGATATGTCATCCCACTGTTTGTTTGTCTGAAGAAGGCGAGTCATTTGATTTGCCGAAAGCGCTTACGTAAATTGGAAATTAAACTTGTGATATTCTCGGACTCTCTCATTGTGTTCCAACCGCCTTACTCTTTTCATCTTATATTCTTCTAGCACATTTTCGAATAATTTTGCCTGCATAATAAACAGAACAAGTTCCACATGTTGCTAATAAACCACACCTTTGGAATTAAAATCATAACTATCCTTTGCCTATATCAATTTATCAAATTCTTTTATTTACACATTGGCGTTGTCACAAATTAACCTACAGTGTTTGCATTGGTTACACTTATAAGTGCCAACTAAAATACGTTTGCCAGTTGAGTGATGCCATGATCTTTCTAATATTGTCTTAATATTGTTATATTTTTTATACATAAAAATGGTCTTTCTCCAAACACTTTAGATAAATCTTTATTACATAAAATAATCTTCCAGTTATCTAAAAATGCATCCCTAGTAATACTCATATCAGTGGAGACTGGTAAAGGAAATGTTCTAACATGAGAACTTTGAGTTCCTGAATTACTTGACTCATTCACATTGTTTCCATCAAAACTATTTTCTAAACTATATCTGAAAATAGGTTTAAAATGACTCTCTCTTAAAAAAATCAACCTCTTTCATGATCTTTTCTACAAAACTAATTTCATAGCTTATTTCTAAAAGTAATTCTCTTAAATAGTTAGCATCTAAATTATATGTTTCATTGTCATTAGTTAGTCTACTCAGCATAATGACCTGCCGCTTTATCACATTAGTTTTAATATGAAATGGATGTTGATTCTACTTATGTAAATAATTCTTTGCAAATGTGTCTTTTCTATATACTTTACTCTGTGGAAACACTGATTTGTTTTATCTAAAAACAATAGTAAGGTACAGAAAATTAATCATTTCACCCAGCTGCTCTAAGGTGAAAGGCAAAAAATCTGAACTCCACACTTCAAATATTTAAAAAACTGTTTGAACACATCCAATGTATTACCCCATAGAAATATTAAATTGTCTATAAAATGTTTATAAAAATAAATATTATCAAAAAATGGATGAGCGTTTAAATATTCCTGTTCTCACCTTGCCATCACAAAATTGGCAAACACTGGTTCTACTCTAGCACCCATTGATACCCCTTTCTTTTTTTAAGATATTTTTATCAAGTATAAAGAAATTATTTTCTAAAACAAGTTCTAAAAATAAGCAAATTGTGTTGAGTTTAGAACTTTTGTTGTTTTTGTGTTGTGGGTTTTTAACATTCCATATCACCAGTTGGATTTGTTTTTTTTTTTTAAAACTGTTTTATGCAATCTATATTGAAATGAAAATGAATGTTTTAGAAAAGAAGAAGAGATTTTTCAAAAGAATCAAGAAAAAATAAAGATGTATTATATAAAGAGAATGAAAGCACTTGATTTGTTTTCCCTTGGTGTAATCTTTTTAAAATGTTTGTTATTTTTGTGTTGTGAGTTTTTAACATTCCATATCATAAGCTGGATTTGTTTTGTTTTAAAAATATGTTTTATACAATCTAGATAAAAATGAAAAGGTATATTTAAAAAAAAACAAAAATATATTTTTCAGCTGAATCAAGAAAAATGAAAGATTTATTATATAAACAAAAATACTTCTTTCAAGGGAAAGGGGAATTATCACCATATTTCAGTAAAAAGTAAAGGGAGATATTTGTATAATGAGAGAAATGAAGAATAAAAATGAAGAAGTTGAAAGAGAACACATTATATAGTATGGGAATAAAAGTTTTGAATTATACTTTAGTTAAACTAGGAAAATTAATGGTAGTTTATAGACTAATAGCAATACATACTTACGTGATATGTAAAGAAAGAGAAAAAATCAAGAAATGTTGGACTATGTTATAATAAATATGGATATTATAATAATAGGAAATTTTGATTATGACTTAAGATATAAAAAGCAAAACGAGAGATTGGATAAGAGAACAATGGAAGAGATAATAAAATGTGGGAATTTAGAGTTACTGAATATGAATAAAGGTACATATAGAAGAGGACATTTGAAAACAGAAATAGATTATTTTTTGATATCTAAAACTTTAAAAATAGTGATATAATATGCCATTGAAACAGGGCTTTTGGATCATCTGGCTGTATGGATAGAAACAGAAGAGAATAAAAAACATAAAAAATTAGGAAAGGAGTAAAGAGAATAAATGAAAAAGAGCAGCATGAGAATGGTAAAAAAGATATAATAAAGTTATGGAAGTATAATTTGACTGTGAGAGACATTTATATAATTGGTCAAAATGGTGGATAATATTAAGAGAGAAATATAAAAGAATGCATTTAAATATAGAAAAAGAGGAATATACAGAAATACAAAAATCTGTTTTAGAAAAATAAACATTCTAAAAAGATAATACCAAGGACAAATGAATTGAGCACTTTTGTTCTTTTTGATTTCAGAACTTCTTCAGAATTAATCAATCTAAAATAAAATCACACTTTATAAACTATTGCATCATAGTCATGTAACATTTTTGACCCATTAAATGCTAATTATGCTTTAAATGTCCTTATAATACAAAATGCTTCACTAAATAAAACATATAGTATAATAAAATGTATGTTAACATATTAAACAAATCAATTTGTAATTTTTGTGATCATAAAAAACACTTGATATTAATGTGTTTGTTAAGACCAGGCTCTTTATCACCCTTCAGTCAAATTTACCATTCAGCTTGTTTGTATTCGAATCACAAATAAAAATCTCCTCCAAAATCATTCAGACCGACTGAATCTAATATAAACTATCAATATTTTTTGAAATTATAACAAACTTCTGCATGTTTTGCTAATGTATTATTAAAGTCCTTGTTTTTCTTAGCTGTCACATGTTCGTATAGTCTTCTAGAAAGTTTTTTAATAGTTTTGCTTGCACAATAACCACAACAAGTTCTGCATGCTGCTAATAAACCACACCTATGGAATTGCAATCATAACTATCTTTTGGCCAAATCAATTTATCAAGTTCTTTTATTTATACATTGGAAATGTCTCAAATGAACCTACAGTATTGCATTGGTTATACTTATAAGTACCAACTAAAGTACTTTTCCCAGTTTAGTGATGCCATGATCTTTCTAATATTGTCTTAATGTTATCATCCTTTGTATAAACAAAAATTATCTTACTCCTAATAGGTTAGATAAATATTTATTGTCAGTTATCTAACAACAAATTCCTAGTAATACTTGTATCAGTGGAGATTATTAAGGAAAAGTTCTAACATGAGAACTCTGAGTTCCTGAATTACTTATCTCATTCACTTTGTTTCCATCAAAACTATGTCCTAAACCCTATCTCAAAATAAGGTTAAAATTACTCTCTCTTAAAAACTCAACCTCCTTCATGATCTTTTCTACAAAGCTACAAAGATAATTTCATAGTTTATGTCTAAAAGTAATTTTTTTAAATAGTTAGCATCTAAATTATATGTTTCATTGTCACTATTCATTCTACTCATCCTGATGAACTGTTACATTATCACATTAGTTTTAATATGAAATGGATGTTGACTCTTCTTATTTAAATAATTATTTGCAATTGTGTCTTTTCTATATACATTACTCTGGCAACACTTATTTGTTTTATCTAAAATAATAGTAAGATCCAGAAAATTAATAATTTCATCTAGCTGCCTTAGTGCAAGGCAAAAAAATCTGTACTCAGATTCAAATATTTCTAAAACTATTTGAACCCATCCAAAGTTCTATCCCATAGGAATATTAAATTGTCTATAAAATGTTTATAAAAATAAATTTTATTACAAAAGGAAGAGTCTTTAAATATTCATTTTCCCACCATGCCATTACTAAATTGAAAAACACTGGTGCTACTCTAGCACCCATTGACACTCCTTCTTTTGTTAAAAATACTTCTTATCAAATGTAAAGAATTTATTTTCTAAAACAAGTTCTAAAAATAAGCAAATTGTGTTGTGCTTAGAACTTTTTTTTGTGTTGTGAGTTTTTAACATTCTATATCACCAGTTCAATTTGTTTTTGTTTTAAAAATCTGTTTTATGCAATCCAGACAGAAATAAAAAGAAATATTTTAGAAAAGAAGAAATTTTTCAAAAGAATCAAGAAAAAAATAAAGATTTATTATATACAGAGAATAAAAGTGTTTAATTATTTTTTGATTGGCATAATCTTTTTAGAATGTTTGTTGTTTTTGTTTTGTGAGTTTTTAACATTGCATATTGTGAAGACTGGTAGAGAAGGGTGAAGGCTGCCAGCCTAGTCAGATTGAATTGCGCTGATAATTCTATAATTTGTAAATATGAATGTAAACTACAGGCTTGTTGTCTTAAATGTAAAGAAATACAGTTACATGTGGAACTGGAAATAAATGTAACAACAGTGCACTCTACTGACCAAAGTAAAGCATGTGGTGACCATTTGAAGTAGACAGTGGTGTTGAAAAGTCTAGATGAAGAAATTCTTTCTATTGTTTTAACCAAGAGTTAAATTGCTAGATTTAAACATGCAAATGTATTTTTATTGCTCTGTTCATGACAAGCTGCAAGATAACAAAGGGGAGATGTTAAGAATGTAAATGCAGTTAATGTGTAGCCTGGGAAGTCCAGAAAAGTGAAAAAGAATGATGTAATATTTATCAGAACTGCAATAGCAATTTAAATAGAGAGAATCAGAAGGCATTAAGCATTTTTGTCTTGCTCATCCAACTCACATCACTCTGCCTGTTGTCTTATGTAAGTTATCTTAGACTTGTGTTTTCTTTTAGGGATAGCTAGAAGCTAGACAAATTAGACTAAGTGTTTTTCTGTGTTGTTAGAACTGTACTACTGAATTATTTTAAGTATTTCTGTGTGATCTCTGAACTCTTGACTAGCATTGACTGTGTAGTAGAAAGTATTCTCTTGTGGTTTCAATTATTTATTATTAAATATTTTAAAACCTTTTAACTGTGGCTGGTTTGTGTAGAGATAATTTAAACTGTTAAGAGTGCTTGCATGCCTTTGGTAAAACTGTACAAAGCCACTCTAATAGCTTTAGCCCTGGGTTATATTACCAATTGGATAATAATATTGCACAGTAATAATTGGACACCCTTTTAAGGGGCTTTGAGTAGCTGATAAGTATTAGCTGGGTGGTGGCAGGGTACTACTGTATAGTCTGGGTAAAAGGGACACAGCTGGAGAACCTGTGCCAGCCTTCCCAAAAGTGTCTGTGTGGTTGTATAAACTGTGTGTCTGTCAGCTACTTGGGCAGGGACACGAAGCACTGCTTGGACAGAGAGGGTGCTGGAGATTTTAGCTGAGATCTGGACCATATAGCTGTGCCAGTGGGGAGTCTTATTGGGAACCTGGAGAGCAAGAGAGCAACCGACCCTGGACTGACTGTGATCTCTGTGTGCTATTAAGGGAAATTGCACTTTACTATGTGTATTTGTTATCCTTTTCTCATATATGAGATGCCCTCTCTGGTGTTAGTGGTGAGGATTGAACATCCTTGATTGCTGGACCAGGGCACGGGCATCACACATATCACCAGCTGGATTTGTTTTTATTTTAAAAATATGTTTTATACAATCTAGATAGAAATGAAAAGTGTTATTTTAAAAAAGAAGTAGAGATTTATCAAAAGAATTAAGAAACTATAAAGATTTATTATATAAACAAAAATACTTTTTTTACAAGAAAAAGGGAAGAAGTATCACCTTATTATTGAGTAAAAATTTAAAAGAAGATAGTGGTATAATGACAGAAATGAAAAATAAAGATGGAGAAGTTGAAAGAGAACAAATAAATTTTATGAATGTTATAATGTTTTATGTTAAACACAGAGAGTAAAAAAACAGAGATAAACAAGAATAATAATTGGAGACTGAAGCAGTTTACAAAAGAAATGAATAAAGAATTTGAAAGCAAATTACAATTATGGATTTTAGACATGTTAATAAGGAAAATAAATATAAATTCAGCAGCAGGACAAGATGGTATAAATTATCTGATGTATAAGAATTTGACACAGTGGTAGAAAGAAATTTTGGTGGGAGTGTTTAATGAATGGCTAAATGACAATATTTTTATGCAAAAATATGTAGGGGAGTTATGTGATTTGTATGATAAAAGGAGAGAAGAATGAAAGAAAAAACTGGAAACCAATAATGTTGAATGACAATGATTGCAAGATATTTATGAAGATAATACAAAAAAAGATTACAACATGAATTGGAATATATATAATAGAAGAAGGTCAACCAAAAACTGCTAAACAACTCCAAAGAACAAAGTAAAAATGAAAAAGCAGAAAACCAAAGACCAGGAAGGAACTGGACTACAAAACTTATAAGCTTTCATTCGTTTAATAAAACACCACGCACTTCATCAGAATTCTGATAAAGTTCATAATAGAAGAAGGTATTTATGAGGTTAAAGGACAAAGAAGCCAGGAATTATTAACGATAATTAGGGAAACTGGTGGGCAATATCACAAAAGAAGAAAAGAAAGAAAAATTTATGGTGGCAGATATAAATAAAGCTTTAGATTCAATAGATCATTAAACTTTATGACAAATAATGAAAGGATATAATTGTAGTATACAAATACAAAAAGTATGTGAATCAGTTTATAAAAATACTAGTATTAGGATCTTATTAAATAGTTGGGTAAGTGAAGAGATTGAGATGAATAGATGTCTAAAACAGGGATATCCAATGAGTAGTATTTTGTTTGTAATGGTTATGAATTGTGTAGTAAAATAAATAAATGAAGAAATGGAAAGAAGCAAATATGTACAGGAAATTATTTTATGCACAATTATTATGTCTTATGATGATATAATATTAATGACTAAGATTAGAGAGAAAATGAAAGAGGTAATTATACATATGCATAAAAAATTGCAAGGAGTTGGGTTTATAACGAATAGGGAAAATGCAAGGGTTTTAGAGAAGAGGAACATTTGGATGGAATACATTTATGAAGAAAATGGATATCAATATTAGGAATTAAATTCAGTGATTATTCTATATGCAATTTTCAAAATAATATTCAAAATAATTAGAAGGACTTAGTGTTATGTGGAATAGATATAGTTTATTTTATAAGAACAAAGTAAATTTACTCAATAAAATATGGGTGGGAAAATATCATACATAGCTAGCATGATATGATACCAATACCAAAAAAAACTGGAGAAGAAATTTATTGAAATAATCTTTAGATGTATACGGGGCTCTAGGTTAAAACCAGTTAAAAGAATAGTGTTATATATGGATAAGGAGGATGGGGTTTAGTTTTGTTGACCCTATAGTATATGGGGCTTTTTTGAATTTATATAGCATGTTAAAATATATAAATGAAAAGAAGACAAGTTGGTAGTAAAAGTATTTAAGAAAAAAATCTGAATGAGAATGGAATTTACGAAAATTAAGTAAAAGGGAGAATGGTGGAGAAATTAAATAAAGAGGCATCAAAACAAAATAAAAATAAATTATAACGATACAATATTTATGTGTGAACCTATGGGGACATTTAACAGAAGAAAAAAATAAAAGCCATAAAAGAAAGCAATAAATTGTGTATGAAGGATGTTGAATGTTAAAATGTTTTATGGAGGTTAAAAACTAAATAAATTCCTGCCAAAGGAAATATGCCCTATAAAAGAGTAAGTGAAAGAATGTATATTTTTTGCAGTGAATTAGAAACTGTAGAACATGATTTTTAACCTGCAAAAGAGTAAGAAATGTATGGGAAAAAATAAGAGAAAAGAACATCATGAGAGAAATATGAGATTTTAAGCAAATATATTTTTATGATTGAATATGGATTTTATGAGAAATGTAGCAAGGAATATGTCAAAAATTTGGGCAGAAAAATATTTTGTATTATATGGGTAATATGGAATGAAAGATTGAATGAGATTATGTTTAATGGAAATTTGATGATACCAAATATAATATGGACATTTTTATTTATTTATTTATTTTACATTTGATAACTGGGAAAGTCCACTGGAAACACTCTCCTTTTCAGTGGAGGCCTGGGGAGAAAAGCTCCACAAATAACATAACAATTGAGCAATAGTGTATCACAGTATACAATTTTATTATAACATATGCATCAATAATACATACATTGAAAAAATACAACTCTCGAATTGGTATACATACAGATAAATCAGCAAAAAAAATTGACTAAGAGGATAGGATAATTTGCAACGAAAAAGTCATAGGTCAAAGCAGTAGATACAGCAACATATGGGTAGTATATGTACAAATAAGGTGAGTAAAGATTACAATATAAGAAAACTAGAACTAGCATGGACTGGTGCAAGTACATAGCCAGGTAGTATGGAGGTGAGTTCTTAGTGCTTTCTTAAACTGAGTTAGTGAAGAGATGGAAGGTATGTGGGTTGGTAGTGAGTTCCATAATTTAGAAATGCAGTTAGAGAAGAGTGATTCTCCTGCTGTGTTATTGAATTTAGTTACTTCAAGAAGGAATTTATTACTGGAGCAGAGAGTCCTATTACTAGAGTAGGGATGAAGTACATTTTAGAGTGAAGGTCTTTTTCTGGTTGATAAAGGATTTTTATGAGCAAAAGTAAGTTGATTGTAATGTGAGAGTTGGGGGAACTCTAGCCAATACTTGTGGCAGCAAGAACTTCAAATGGTGGTTATGGAAAATGAGTGGAGGTCTATACAAATGTAAAACAAAAGTTGTAAATTATGAAGGAATGTATATGTATTTTTTATAAATATGTAAATTTGTATATAATAAAGGACCTGTGCTCTTTTTGAGAGGTTCCATGGGACCTTTTGCATCCACCTGAGCTAACACCAACTCTGGCAGATGGTGCCTCAGTTTAACATCTCATTTGAAGGATGACACATTCAGTAGTGCAGCACCCCTTATGCTGCACTGCAGTGTCAGCAATCCATATCCCTGGTGTGGGAATAGAAGCTACAGCCTTCTGCACCAAAGGCAGGTGTATTACCTGTTGCACCACTGGCACTACACAATATATCCCCTCTACAACATCCCAAAAACAGCAAATTATTTCTGTGACATTTTCACACAGCAAGCTAGCTCTAGCAATGCAATGTGACATCCTTTACACAATCCCCTCAAAGTAGCCCCACCCTGTCATTGTGGCATATACTTCACCCACACAACAACATTTCAGCCTTCTTTCCAGCAATGCATAGCCAGTTATTCCTGACCACAGAACAGAGCTGTTGTAGGTAAAGTACCCTTACTCTGCATAATTGTTTGTGCAAAGTATAAAAAAGCTTTTGATATAATAATAATAATATTATCAGAGATAAATTCAAGATTTATATGTTCATAGATTCATAGGAGGTTACTATGCTAGCAGCCCTAGAGCCTTTATAAGCCTATCCATGTTTATCCCAAGTATCCCCATTTGTTCTTTTTGGGTAGTTCGCAGATGAAATTTATGAACAGAGTAGGTCTGCGATCAACACGAGCTACACCTGTCCATGAGGGACAGGGGGACCACCCCAGGGGAGAATTTTCAGTCTCCCATCCAATTATCTATGTTGCTGTTGAATAGAGCCAGTGAGGAGCTCTGTTTTACATGAATAGGAAATCTATTCCAGAGAAGCAGCAGTCTCTGGGAGACATATCTGTCTCTCCGGCATGTTCTGTAAATGTCATAGGCTAGGTTGAGATCCCTAGAGCGAGTGACTCTTGTGCCATTTAACTTGCAGATGTGCAGCATTTCCATTAGAGCAGGGTTGCACATTGCCCTATAGGCCAGGCACAAGTCACCTCTTGGTAGCCTGTAAGATACAGTGTAAAGTGGCAGGGCTTTCAGCCTGTCCATATAGGTCATGGTTTGGAGTCCCTGTATTTTCTTAGTGAGAAATCTCTGAAGTGTCTCCTGCTTCTGCAGGTGTCTGGTGAGGTACATTATATTCTATTAGTATGAGGGTGAGTACACTAGAGTTATAACATTCCTTGACCTGGATGCTATGCCATTGCTTATGAGATATGCTACATAGAAGGTTTTCCTTACCACTGTGGAAATTGGTGGTCAAAGTTCAGATTGCTATCAACCTGTGTTCCCAAGTCTCACACCACTGGGTTGAAACTCAGGGGGGTGCTGTCAATATTGTAATTTGTAGGGAATTCTGTTTTGCCAAACTGAATACTAATGCATTTTTTGCATTTAATTTCAGATCATGGCTTTGGCAACAATTATTATTTGTTTGTGTTATCCCTTCTTGCAAAATGTTGACATTGTTGGGGGAACTCAATGATTGCTCCCAGTTTGCAATCATTAGTGTACTTGGTGAGCCAAAGGCCATCTACTTTGCCTGGAGTTTTGAGAAATAGATGCCAAACAGTAAATAGTGTACTCCACTGGTGATGGATCTACCACTGGAGGTGCAGCCAACAATTTTTGCTCTGTCAGTGAGCCAGTTGGCTACCCATCTAGTAACATGAGGGTTAATTGCTATCTGGGAGAGTTTCTCAATGATGCCATAGTGAGGAATTGTGTCGAAAGCCTAGGCAAGGTTGAGATAGGCTGTGTACACTGTGTTATCTTTATCCATGGCTTTGGTGACTTTCTCAAATAAGTCCACCAGGTTTAATAAGCATGATCCACGCTTAATGAAGCCAAACTGGGTTGGGTCCAGCATTTGGAGGTCACCTATGCCCTTGTTGATAAGGTCCATGATAATTATTTACATGGCCTTGCAGATGAGGCTGGTTAGACTTATGGGTCTGTAGTTCCCAGTGTCAGTTGATGGTCCCCTTTTTTGTAGGGGGATTACTGTTGCTGTTCTCCATTCTGCAAGAACATAGCCAGTTCTCAAGCTATGATTATAGAGGACACCAAGTGGGTCTGCTAGGTCTTGTTTTAGATTGTTTAGTAAATGACCTGGGGTATTATCTGGTCCCATTGAGGTCATATTTTTGGCCTTGCAGAGTGCAGAGATGACCTGTTATCTAGAGATACTAGGCAGAGGGCTGGTGTCAGGTATGCTTTGGGATATGGTAGGTGAGATTGGGGGTGAAGTTTGCACTGAATTTTTCAGCTAACAGGTTGGCAATATCTTCCAGTGCAGTATGAGTGATCCCATCTGCAACCAGTTCAGCACAGAGCTGGGCATTACCTTTTAGACTTTAGACATAGTTAAAGAATGCCTTATGATTATCTGTAGAGATGTGATTTTTGTTTCATAATTTGCTTTAGAAGACTTTACAAGATTTCTAATTTTCTTGCTTAGGTTTGGAAGGAACTCTTCCTATGCAGAGTGATATCCCTCATGTTTTTGGACAAAAGTTTCTTCCACTTATTATATAATCTGTTTATACTTGAAGTTGACCACAGTGGCTTGTTTTTTCAGGAAGACCTGGTTTTGATCCAGTCAGGTACAGCAGAACTTATGCAGACACTTAAGTATTTGTACAGTGCATTTGCATACACTTCTGCACAGTGATTATTGATGTCTGCGATTGCAGGTGGTATGAAGCTTTCCCCACCATTGCTGAGTAGGCTGTAGTTAGCTTTGGTAAAGTTTTTTTATAAATTTTGTTCCCATGAGGGTGCCATTTCAAGTAGTTACTTCAAACAAGACTGTTTTGTGGTCTGACCTACCCACACAAACAACTTATCTCTGTCCTCAATAACCTATCCTTCTCTCAATCAGTCACCAACTGGTTTCAGAGTTACCTGTCTGACCACCAACAATCCATTGTATGGCAGAATGACATATCTCCCCAACTTCCTGTCTCCATAGGGGTTCCCCAAGGATCCATCCTTGGACCCCTACTCTTCTCTGTTTTCACCAATAATCTAGCCTCTGCCACTAAACATGGCACACTCATACAATACGCAGATGACTCAACCATCATCTGCTCAGCCCAGTCCCTGCCCAAACTGCAAAAAGTCACACAGGAAGCCTTTTCCTCTGTTGAAACTTGGTTATCCGATGCCCAATTAATACTCAACCCAAGCAAAACTAAACTACTCATCTTCCAACCCACCAAACATACTCAAAACAACTTTCACTTTAACATCACAGCAAAAGACAACACCACTATATACCCAACTGAACACACCAAATTGCTAGGAGTGGAAATAGACAATAAACTAAAATTTGACATTTACATATCCATGACCATAAAAAAGTCCACAAAAAACTAGGAGTGTTATACAGAAATAAGCAACTTTTCACCAAAGCAGCAAATATTTCAATAGCAAATTCCCACCTTATCTCCACCCTACTTTATGCCTCTCCAATATATACCAACCTAAGGCAATACGATCTAAACAAGCTAGAGACCTGCTACAACAAAATCGCCAAATTCGCCACAGGGGCATCCTACCGTAGTCACCACTGTCTCTCACTTGCTGAACTGGGCTGGCTTGAACTCCCTCACCTCCTTCAATGGTATCAACTCTCACTTGCCCACAAACTAGTAAACCATCCACTAAATGTCCCATCCCTCCAGAATCTACTCCAACCCTATCGCACCACCAGACCACTAAGATCCAGCAACAAAAATCACTTGCAGATCACTAAAGCCAATAACTGCTGGTGAAGCACTATTCTCTTGCACCATAGCCAAATTATGGAACTCCCTCCCACCCCCAATTACCTCCATACCATCATGCACCCACTTCAAAACTTTACTAAAAGCGCACCTAAAAACATGATGGCTATGCCCTTGCAACTCCCACTTTAATATCACCCACCCAATCCAACCACTACCTTTCTTTCCACTCCACTAGCTACCTTGATTATAGCAAGCTCAGATGCTCATAAGCCTAGTACTTATTATACAGCAGGAAATTCTTATTGTAACATTTGTTAATGTCTGTTATGTACTTCACAGATAAAGATTCTAGTTGTCTACTGATGTACTATGTTCTTCATCTGTAAATATGTTGTAAGTAATTGCTATGTTAAAATGCTAATCGCTATGTAATCCAATGTAACTACTGTCTGTTTATTTTAACCGTGGAGCTTTTCTCCCCGGGCCTCCGCTGAAAATGGACCTATGACCAGTTGGACACTCCCAGTTAACAAATGTAAATAAATAAATAAATAAATGTATGTCCCCCAGTCTATGGAAGGATAGTTGAAATCTTCCATGACTAAGGTGTTGAGATGTGTAGCAAGGAATTCCATTAAATTGAGGTAGGCAGTGTGCATATTCTGGTTCATGGTGGGGGATCTATAGCTAGCGATGATGTGGTATGGTACTTTCCCAGTAGTTAATTGTACATGTCTCAGTAACTACACAGATGTCAGAATCCTGTAAGGCAAGCAGTGCTTCCAGGGAGTGCAGTTTCATGTTTAAACTCCAAGAATTAAGCAGCATGACCCTAAGTTTATCTCGATTAGATTTTGTTATGTTGGAAAATTTGTTATTTTGACATTGCCTAAAAATGTGAAACAAATGTAAACTGCATCATAAGTAATGTGCAAGATGCCACATTTATCTGGCAGTCTAAGAAAAATTGTGTAAGGACAAGATTTAAGTGGATAATCCTTGTCTCACTACATTGTCTGTGACATGATAGTACTACCTACACCTGCACACTCTGTCCTGGTCTCTGACATGATAGCACTACCTCTATCTGTACACACAATGTCCTGGTCTGTGACATGATAGCACCACCTCTATGTGCACACTCTGTCCTGGTCTGTAACATGATAGTACTACCTCTATCTGCACACACTGTCCAGGTCTGTGACATAATAGTACTACCTGTATCTGTCCAAACAAAGTCCTGGTCTGTGACATGATAGTACTACCTGTACCTGCACACTCTGTCCTGGTTTATGACATGATAGTACTATATCTACCTGCACACTCTGTCCTGGTCTGTGACATGATAGTATTACCTGTACCTGCAAACACTGTCCTGGTCTGTGACATAATAGTACTACCTCTACTTGCACACACTGTCCTGCTCTGTGACATGATAGTACTATCTGTACCTATACATATGCTATCCTGGTCTGTGGCATGATAGTACTACCTGTACCTGTACACCCACTGTCCTGGACTGTGACATGATAGTACTACCTGTACCTGTACACACACTGTCCTGGACTGTGACATGATAGTACTACCTGTACCTCTACACACACTGCCCTGGACTGTGACATGATAATAATACCTGTACCTGTACACACTCTGTCCTGGTCTGTCACATGATAGTACTACCTGTACCTGTAAACACAATGTCCTGGACTGTGACATGATAGTACTACCTGCACCTGTACACATACTTTCCTGGTCTGTAACATGAAAGTACTACCTCTACCTGCACACTCTGTCCTGGTCTGTGACATGATAGTACTACCTGTACCTGTACACACGCTGCCTTGGTATGTGACATGATAGTACTACCTGTACTTGTACACACACTGTCCTGGTCTGTGACTTGATAGTACTACCTGTACCTGTACACACACTGTCCTGGTGTGTGACATTATAGTACTACCTGTACCTGTACAAACTCTGTCCTGGTCTGTGACATGATAGTACTACCTGTACATTTACACACACTGTCCTGGTCTGTGATATGATAGTGCTACCTGTACCTGTACCCACACTGTCCTGGTCTGTGACATGATAGGAGTACCTCTACCTGCACACACTGTCTTGGTCTGTGACATGATAATACTACCTGTACCTGTACACACACTGGCCTGGTCTGTGACATGATAGTACTACCTGTATTTGTACACACACTGTCATGGTCTGTGACATGATAGTACTACCTGTACCTGTACACACACTGTCCTGGTCTGTGACATGATAGTAGTACCTCTACCTGCACACACTGTCTTGGTCTGTGACATGATACTATTACCTGCACCTGTACACACAATGTCCTGGTCTGTGACATGATAGCACTACCTCTATCTGCACACTCTGTCCTGGTCTGCGACATGATAGCATTACCTGTACCTGTACACAATGTCCTGGTCTGTGACATGATAGTACTAACTGCACCGGCACACACATTTTCCTGGTCTGTAACATGATAGTACTACCTCTGCCTGCACATGCTGTCCTGGTCTGTGACATGATAGTGCTACCTGTACCTGTACACACACTGTCCTTGTCTGTGACTTGATAGTACTAACTGTACCTGTACACACTCTGTCCTGGTCTGTTACATGATAGTACTACCTGTGCATGTACACACTCTGTCCTGTTCTGTGACATGATAGTACTACCTGTACCTGTACACACACTGTCCTGGTCTGTGACATGATAGTACTACCTGTACACACACTGTCCTGGTCTGTGACATGATAGTACTTCCTCTACCTGAACACTCTGTCCTGGTATGTGATATGATAGTACTACCTGAACCTGTGCACACAATGTCCTGGTCTCTGACATGATAGTACTACCTGCGCCTGTATACACACTGTCCTGGTCTGTGACATGATAGTACTACCTGTACCTGTGCACACACTGTCCTGGTCTGTGACATGATAGTACTGCCTGTTCCTGTACACACACTGTCCTGGTCTGTGACATGATAGTATTACCTGTACCTGTACACACAATGTCCTGGCCTGTGCCATGATAGCACTACCTCTACCTGCACACACTGTCCTGGTCTGTGGCATGATAGTACTACCTCTGCCTGCACACACTGTCCTGGTCTGTGACATGATAGTACTACCTCTACCTCCATACATTGTCCTGCTTTCACAAAATTTATATCTCAAATTTGCTTTTATTAAAATAAGGTTTTAGATGCATCCTGCATATGCCAAGGATTTTTGAAGTGTAATTACACAAGCATGAAAAGCTTCAGTCAAAGATATATTTGCATACCTCTTTCATTTATGAGCTTTGGTATAGTAATTTGTACACACTGTCTTATAGTTTCCAGAAGCACAACATCTCTAGTTTACAACAGCCTTGTTCCTCCTTCCTCAATATGCATTCTGCTTGTTCTATGAAAATGGAGTTAATGAAACCTTGCCAAGATTTACATAGTATATATATATATATATATATATATATATATATATATATATATATATATATATATATATATATATATAGTGAAATGGGTAATAAAGCTAGCGAAGCTGTAACTGGTTTAACGATTAAAAGACATTTACGTAGATTATAGAGAACTTTATCTACCATGATTAAACTTTACTGTGATACAAGCATTATTAGCATTAACCTTGATAAGAACTATAGTTTGCCTTAAATGATTACTGAAAACATCAAGACTCTTCCTGAAATGCAGTTTGCAGCATAATGAAAATCATAATAATGTACTCCAGTGCAGTAACACAGGCGGGTGTGGGGTTGTTATAATCTGTGATCATAATTAATGTTTGAGTAGTCAATATTACATAATAGTTTCAGTTTCTGATTACACAGGCAGTAAAATGATATTAGCAATATAGCAGTATCAGAACAATGCACAGCAAAATCTGCAAAATGCCTGGTTAAAGCAAACTGAAAGGGCTTGTTTTCATGATAAATCAAATTGCGTTGTAATAATACAGGCTGGAAACTGCTTTGGTAAGTTCATCACTACTCACAATAAGGCAATGTTGGAACTCTGAATGCTGAGATAGGAGCCATCCTTGACCTAGTTGATAATCTCAATGAAGCATTGCCTCTTAATTTTGTCATAAAGAATAGGTGTATAGCTGTTTCTGTGCAATGACACATTACTTTTTATGGAAACCATCTTAAAAAGAAAGACTGAATCATCAAGCAAGACTGAAATGCTAATTTTTCTTTGAAGAAATGAGAAATCAGTATTGTTGTATGATGAAAATACCAAATGGTATTATTATTAATATGGCATTGCAATTACTTCTTTAACTGTGGTATATAACATGAAATAGTGAGTGCAATAAATTCCTTATCTGCTGTACAAATACATGAATTCTGTTTTTGCACGTACCTGGTTTTGAAATTATATTTGAAACAACTGTGCTTGTAGCAGATAGGGACAGTATTTCTTTTCTTTGGAATGTATAAATGAAAATAAATCTTTTAACTTTATTGGCAATCTTGTTTGTGCATATTTTCATTTTAATGCATAAAACCAAGAAAATATAAACATTATTTAGTTAAACATTTCTTTTCATATATAATTCAAAATTCAGAAATTAATATTTTATGTTTTTTCATGAACTCACAAATCTAAAGACTGCTCTTTCATGCCACTGCACTGCCCTGACATTTTCTGCATGCATGGAAGATTTTTTTTTACAAAACACACAGAAGAAACAAGTACATCTCTGTCACTATCTGTTTTTATTCTGTCAGCACCCCTATTTACTGCAGCCTCACTACAAACTGCTGTTTCAAATGAGAAACAGAAATATGATGGTACAGAAACTAATTGGTAAGGTTTCTGGAAATTGATGACTACTAGAAATCCTTCTATAAAGGTCCCACATGATAATGATCTGTAAATATTGATGGATCGTATTAGTCTCACACGTTTCCTCTCACTGCTGTTATAATTTAATTGCTAAGGCAGCAGTAAAATACCACATTAACTATCCATCAAGGACTCTACAGAAATCATTGCAGGTGATCAAGTGCGACTCCTGCAGCAGGTGATCAAGTGCGACTCCTGCAGCAGCATTTTGTTTTATGTTCTGCCATCCTCAGGATATAATCTTGTATGTTTCTTGTAGTATAAACATGATTTACATGCATTCTGTCAAATGCATAGATTGCTGCCAGCTTTTCTGCTGCCACAAGTTGTCAAATATCTTTATAGTCAAGTGTGGGAGTAACTGAAATGCGTGACACTGAACATTGCTGTTTGTTAAGGGATGTATGAGTAGCAGGATTAGGTGGGGTTGAAAGTGTGTGTGTGCAAGTGTTCATGGGTTAGGATAAGACTAAGGGTTAGGGTTGGGGGTAGATTTTATTTTTTGCAGGTGTGGTGTGTGTATGTGAAGTTTGTCTGTGCGTTTTGTTAATGGCACTGTTAGGGGAAAGGTTTTTAGCAACAAAATATGTAGAGCTGGGTCAGGAGCACGGTATGAGTTAGGGTTAGCACATATATTAATGCAATGACATAGTGCTGAGGCAAATCCCCTTCTTTTTTTCTGCCCATGTATTTGGTCTTTCTCTTCCAGGCACCCTTGCACTGTTTTGAAGATATACTGTTTCCATTTCTGTACCCCACACCCCTTTCAGTTACATAATACTGTCCCAGCTAATTATAAAAATCTCCTTCCACCTACCATCTGTAACTCTTTTTCACCCTACTTTCTTTCTTCTTTGCCTGCACTTCTTGTTAATATGGAACATGAAGAAATTCTCCTTTATATGTCAAGATCAAATAATATCTTTAACAGTTCTATAATAGCTAACTTCAAATGTTTAATACACACTAGAAGCTATATTAAAAGAATAATATCTATGTGTATATTTTCTTAATTCTGTATATAGCGACAGCATAGAATAGTTTGGTAAAATTCCATTTATGCATACCATTTTTGATTTAGAAATAAACGTGAATACCAAATGCACTACAGTGTGTTGTAGGTTATACTACGAGCTCCCATGTCCCAGGAGCTTGATGACTGCTTTCTTAAAGCCAGGGTTCCAAGTGTCTTGGAGATCGCACAGACTTCCATTCACAGTTAAATTGAAATATGAGTTCAAGTAAGGTGCTGTAGCCATGTGGAAAGAGTGCTACACCCTGCTTGAACACAGTATTCAATTTGAGCAAGGTAAGTTCTGCAGCCACAAGGAGGGGATAGAAGTGTAGCTTAGGGTTTCAGGCTGGGATCAGGAGGTGGCTGTAGGGTTAGGGAGTGGGAGGGGAGTTTTAGGGTTAGAGAACAAGAAGGAAGATTTAGGGTTAGAGAGGAAGAAGAGAGTTTTAAATTCAGGGAGTGACTGGGGACTTTAAGGTTAGGGAGAGGGTGCAGTGTTTTAGGTTTAGGAAGTGATTGAGGTATTGAGGTTTAAGGAGTGTGAGTGGAGTTTTAGATTTAAGGAGTGATCTAAGACTTTACGGTGAGAAAAGGCAAATGAGTTTTAGGTTTAGAAAATGATCAGGAATTTTAGTTTTAAGGAACAGGAGCGGAGTTATGATTAGGAAGCAAGAACTCGGGTTAGGAGCTAGGCGGGAGTTTTAGAGTTACACTCCCAGCTCTGATAGGGTTATACAGATTGCTATGGCCAGGTGGTAGAAGAGCTAGGTAATTTAGTAGGATAAGACTAATGGGAGTTATATCACTCGCTGTTTAAATCAAATGGCACTGAGCAAGTGTTTCACAAGCTACTAGTATGTGAGCTCTTATAGTAAATCCTGTGCAGTATTATATTTGTGCTAGATTAATTGTAAATGTTTAAAATAATGTTAAAAAGTCATAGCACAAGCAATTTTGTTAAGTTAAGGAACTTTGCAAAAAAATGATTTAACTATTAATAAGGGCCCATTAAAAATCATGTGGTATTAAATGCCCCATTGTGTTTGATAAAGCACTGCATGACTATCTACTAATAGATCTACTTTGATCCAATGAAAGCATACTTTCATGAAATTAAAATGACTGAGCTGAGTTCCGCGGAAGTGCGTTTCAACGAAAACTCACTTTCACGGAACTCAGTATGCAGAGTAGTTGTCATACATCGTGGCACAGTGGGGATAAGGGAATATTCCCTTTTCCCCACTGTAGTGCGTTCTTGGAATTAGTATATATAAGTAGCTGGTGTGTGGTGGGTGCAGGGGGGCTTGTCCCCCTGCATCATTGCATTGTTATTAATTTGTTTTTTTGTATGTGTGTCTGTTTTCTGTGTGTTCGGCATACTGGGTTTGTGAAAGTGAGTTTTCATTGAAACACACTTTCACGGTTTCGTTGAATCAAAGTAGATCCCTAGCAAAATATATTCAATTAAGGGTGAAATGCACAGGTTGTAAGAAGAGCAAAAACTAATGAGGTATTATAAACTTATAAAACTGTGTATTTATGAAAAGAAGTACCCATCTAACTTATAAGAAATATCCCACAATTTCAAGTCTTCAGATAAAGATAAATACAGGAGGACTTTTTATGCAAAGTGAGGTATAATCACAGCTCTCTGTTCAATTATGCAAATAAATTAAATACAGAACTGAGGAGTGTAACATTTTGGAAATTTAATTTTTCTAAGATTTTAAGCTAATAGCATACTAGCAATTTTTTTCAAATAATTTGAGTTCATACTTTCTAGACAAAAAATAAGATAATACTCTGGGTACCAAGAGAATAGATTACTTTGAAGAAAACACAAATTACTATTAAAACACTGTCATTTTATGTAACATAAATTATGTTTGTGTGTGTGTGTGTGTGTGTGTGTGTGTGTGTGTGTGTGTGTGTATATATATATATATATATATATATAAATATATATATATATATATATATATATATATATATATATATATAGATATATATATATAAATATATATAAAATCCACAAGGAATATTCTTAAGGATGAAAATATCACAACCAAACTGTTAAACCAAAGGAAGAACCACCGGCTGCGACCCGATATCTGGAACCACAAGCTGCACCAACCACAAAAGAAACGTGACGACAGTTTACCTAGGTTTCATCTTTAATTAACCGACTTCTTCAGAACAAATAATCCCTGAACACACCTTTACCAATATATACTCTTTCACAAATTACATTCACTTAACATGTTCATTAATCAGTCAATGCATTAAATTAAATTAATGTCATTAAATTCAACCCTGAAACTACTAAATTTAGTTTTTAAATGTACTAATGCAAATAAAATACACCTTAATTCAAATGTCGTAATATAATTGCATATTTTGAATAAAAAAAATTAAAAACAAATCGAACACATAAAGATATATAATATATTATTATTATTATATATCTGTTCATTAAAGACGAAACCTAGATAAACTGTCATCACATTTCTTTTGTGGTTGGTGCAGCTTGTGGTTCCAGATATCGGGTCGCAGTCGGTGGTTCTTCCTTTGGTTTAACAGTTTGGTTGTGATATTTTCATCTTTGTTTTAACTGGTGGGCATGGAGAACTTGAACTCTGGCCCTGAGATCATGGGGCTGCTTGAGCGCATTAACCAACAATTATCTGAGCACACAATGCAGATTAAGCAAATAATAGACCAGCAGCAGTCTATAAATGGAAGTCAAAAGTGGGGAAGTTTGAGAAGTTTAGGCATTCCGTTGACTCAACCCACCCCAATTGGGGTGGTTACCTCTGAATTGGGATTGGATGAGGCGACTGCTGGTGAGCGGACCCAAAATGGGGGTAGAAATGTCAGCGGCGCTATTGGGAACAGCTCACCTTTTGACAGGATGCAATGGAAGGTTAACGATTTTAACTTCCAACAGGACAGTAGTTCTAATAATTTCATTAAGAAGGTCAACAAAATTTTGGTTGATCGTATGAAGGACTTTGAGAAAAGGTTATTTAACATGAAGAAGCTGCAAATAGAGAATAGCTACCTGCATAAAAATATTGAATTGGGATTGGTTCCGAGAGGCTTGCGGGCTTGGAGGTATCCAAATGGTATTGAAAGGAAAATTGAAATGATTGATGAGGTGCATCAGTTATATGACCGGACTGGTTTCGAGCTGATGAGAATTATGATTAAATACAATGATCAGCTTATAGCCCGCCACATGAAAGAACTAGAGGAAGAGAATGAATTTATGTTGGCGGACTTAAATTTTGATCATTATCAAACAAACTATAAAAATATGTTGGCAAGCATTGAATCCAGTTGTGCTGTTATACACCAAAGGAAGTTGCATAAGATTGGCAGAGATACGGATGAATATAAAAGCAAGAGAGTATATCCGTTATTGAGGGGTAACCATGGTAATCGACGAGCATCAGCCATTGATGAGACGGAGGTGGGACAGGAAGTGACGAGGCAGCAAGATGGGTATAACAGAGACGCAGAGTCGATGGAATTCCCTTTAGATGGAAGGCCAAGGTAGTCGGAGAGGTTACAGAACCGCGGACAGGGCGGGCAGCAACAGAAAGCAGACGAGAGCCGTGAATATCATTGGCAGGGGGCGAAACCGAAAAAATTGAACTATCCACAACAGCATCGCAATGCACATCAGGGTGGATGGAGGTAGACAATTCAGTTGAATCGCTGTTGGAAGTAAGTGTTTATTCTATTATTGAGTCTCAAGGCAGTGGGACAAATGTTGAATTTGACATTTTTAATGGTTTTGATCAACAGTCGCCTGATGCGGGAGCAAGAGAAATAGACAATTTATCAAAGCGGCAGCAGTGTACATGCCTGGACTTAGTGGACTTTAATGGCGGTTGTATTGATGAATGTAATGTAGTAACATCTGAATTTATATGTGATGGGGAATTGAGTGAATTATTGAATGTTATTGATGCCATGCAAGGGGCAGAAAATGTATCATTAAGCAGTCCGTGTATAGTCTCAAATGCTCATGGAGATTACAAAGTGTACAATTATTCCAGTAAGGAAATGGGTAGAGAACATGCTGAATTGCTATCAAAAGGTTTTTCTTTTATTCCACTTACGAGGGGAAATTTGACTGACATTTTAATTGATTTGAAAATGTTAACCAGAAAAATGAACATTAGGATGTATTTTGAAAATGATTCAAAGCAAAAAAAGTTTACTTTAAGAAAGCAGAGTAAATTTAATCCGCCACCAAATGTAATGGTTGCTTTCTATGAAAAAGCTTGTGAATTGGATATAAGAGAATATATGAGGAAGAATAGGAGTTTGGCCAAAAGAAAGGAATTTGATAATGCCAACAATTTAGATAAAAATGAAGAAAAATTGTTGAAGGAATTAATAAATGACAAAACTCTCAGGTTTATGAAACCTGATAAGGGTAGTGGTACGGTGATAATGGATAGGAATGATTATATAGATTATATGTTAAGTATGTTAGGTGATGACACATATGAAGAGAGTAGTCTGAATCAGGTGCATATAGCTTATTCAAAAATAGATTTATTAATTGAAGACTTGCTAATGCAGGCCCAAATTGATGAGACAGAGTATTATTATTTGAAAAATGATTTTCCGATGGTTAGCAACATTTTTGGTATACCAAAATTGCATAAAGGATTAAGTAACATTAAATTTAGGCCCATTGTTGATGGGAAGAGAAGCAAGACATGTTTCATAAGTAGATTTTTGGATTTTTATTTACAGAAAGGGTTAAAGCAATTTGATTATATAACAAAAGATTTGTGGCATTTTCTGGACAAATTAAGAGCAGTCAGGATAAGTGATCACACAATTTTGCTGACTATTGATGTATGTAATCCTTTTTCAGTCATTCCAAATGGTGTTGGATTGCAATGGCTGGAAAGCCAATTGATAAAAACTGGGGTGTACGACCAGGACCGTATCAATGTATTTGTTACCTTAATGGAAGCAGTATTAGAAAATAATTACATATTTTTTGAAGGGCATTATTACAAGCAAAATACTAGGGTGGCAATGGGGGCTGCTTGCGCCCCCATATATGCCAATTATATAATGTCCTGGGAACAGGAGTACGTGTTTACCAGTGAATACATGCAATATATACAGCAATATACCCATTTTTTGGATGACATATTTGTGATTTGGGAGGGTTGTGTAGAAAGTATGAAAGCCTTCACAGAATATATATAAATAGTACAGTGCAATTTCTTAAATTTACTTTTGAGTTTAGTAAGAACAAACTGTCATATTTGGATGTCAAATTGAAAGTGGACAGGATTAAGAAATGTTTGACATCTGGAATTTACAGAAAATCCACTTTTTCAAACTCATATTTGAATTACCAGAGCTAGCACCCTAGCCATCAGAAAAAGGCCATAGTAAAAGGTCAAATGGTTAGGGCAGCCAGAATGGTAAGTGAGTATCAGGATTTTCTTAGTGAAGTGGAATTTATAAAGCATATGTTTGTTAAGCGTGGTTATCCTATTGCTCTTTGTGATTCCATTGGGGATGAGATAATACACAAAAGGGGTAATGGAGCTTATATGGCTATACTGACAATGAATAATAATGCGAGTTTTCCAATGAATATAAATTCAACAGTGGAATTGGGAAATGGTATGATGGATAGTACTACTGAAATGAGGGAGCCAATATTTTTTATAACTACATATAATTATGATGCAAATTATATAGTTAATATCATACATGACAATTGGAGATTGTTGAAATTGGATAGTAATGCATGGGATGAATTATATAAACCCCCAAAAAATGTGTTTAGGAAAGGAAGGAAGGTCATTCAAACAGTTGTTGGAAATGGGAACTTGTTGCTATGTAGAGATGGGTAACACGAATAGAGTTAAGGGCAATTTTAAGTGTGGTAGATGTAATATATGTCAGTATATTTTGGTTACTGGTCCAAGAATTGTTGTAGCGGATGTGTCCATTGGCATATATGGGCATTTTGATTGTTACACCAAAAATGTTGTTTATTTAGCTAAATGTGTCCATTGTTCAGCTTTTTATGTAGGAAAAACCTGCAGAACATTCAGGGAAAGAATTAGTGAGTATTTATTGGATATAAGGCATATGAGAAACACTAATGCCTTAGTCAGACATATAGAGCAGCATTCAGAGCATAAATTTAAGTTTTGTATAATACAACACATTAAGAAGGATAGTCAGAGTGCTGTTTTGGATGTACACTTGGATATATGCGAAATAAAGTGGCAGTTGAGACTGGATGCCACAGTGTTCCCAGGCATCAATGACAATATTAGTATGATTCCTATTTTAAAATTGAAACATATTTTAGGATGATTAGTTATACAAATATATTTGAGTGGTGTAATTTTTATCAAATTGTTTTAAATTGGTTATCACAGTATAGGGTTGTTATATTACATTATATTATATATCTTTATGTGTTCGATTTGTTTTTAATGTTTTTTATTCAAAATATGCAATTATATTACAACTTTTGAATTAAGTTGTATTTTATTAGTACATTTAAAAACTAAATTTAGTAATTTCAGGGTTGAATTTAATTACATTAATTTAATTTAATGCATTGATTGATTAATGAACATGTTAAGTGAATGTAATTTGTGAAAGAGTATATATTGGTAAAGGTGTGTTCATGGATTATTTGTTCCGAAGAAGTTTGTTCATTAAAGACGAAACCTAGGTAAACTGTCATCATGTTTCTTTTGTGGTTGGTGCAGCTTGTGGTTCCATGATATCGGGTCGCAGCCGGTGGTTCTTCCTTTGGTTTAATATTCTTAAGGAGATTATATGATATGTAGGATGATGGTCAGATCAAAGAAGGCAGTACACAAAGGTTTGTTCTGCTCCCTGCACCTTTCTTGTAGTTGCCTAACAGAGAAAACCATGTCTAGACTGTCCAACTCTGAACTCAGACTGAGACCATGGGTAAGCTCTCTTTGCAAGAATGCGGAGCCTCTTCAGGACAACACATGCAAACAGCTTCCCCATGGTACTGAGAAGGTTGATGTCACAATAGCTGTTATAATCACTTTTGTCACCCTCATTCTCATATCTTGCAGTATTCTGCTTTGGGGTTAGGGAAGTTAGGGTACCATTGGCATATTTAAGGATTACTGAGGGAATACCATTTTTCCTAGGGGCTTTTCCAGAACAGAGTACTTTTAACATACTGTAGAGTTCTTTCAAAGTAGGGTCAACATTGAGTTCAGTCATAGATGGCAGAGGCTTGATGGCATTCAGGCCTCTCTCCATAATTATGGTCAGTTTGGCATACAGCTATTAGAAGTGTTCCACCCAGTGCTCCACCTACTTGGTTCTGTCTTTTAAGACCTCACCTCTGGCTGAAGTGGGCAAGCTTCCTTAGCAATGAATTGATGGCTTGCTTGATTTCATCATCCATTGCTTGCATGCTACAAATGTCCACAGCCTGCTGAATCTTGAAGCAAAGTTGGTGGCAATAATTGTTTACATGCCACTGAGCTACCTGCTGCACTTGACTCTGAGCACACTGGAGAGCCTGCATGTTCTCCTCATTGGGAGGGGACCTGTATGCAGCCAGTGCATGTCTATTCTTCTCAATCAAAGGTGCTAACACTTCAGTGTAGGCTTCAAACCAATCAGCACACTTGACTGTCTTCTTCCCAAATATAGATATTGCAGTGCTATAGATACCATCCCATAGTTTTTTCCCATCTCTTGCTGGTGTATGTGCCATATGGGAAGGGCAAAGCCTCTTCAAGTGCTTGAACAAACTTGCATAATTTTAAAGGGACACAAGTCTTGCCTATGTCAATGCATAGCCTCCCTTCCTTTTTAGAGCAAAAGAACCTTTGCAACTGTATGGTCACCTTACTACACGAGCAAGTGGTTGGTATCACAGTTTATCATAGCTGAATGTCAATATATCAAAGTTTGGAAAAAGAAAACACTTTATTAAATCCTAGCCATAAGAGACGTCAGAAAATTAATCAGGAAATTACAAGCAGTTCATGGAATACTATGGTTACACTCCAAAAATGGAAAAAAAATAAGCGTGTTCAGCACCTTTCTGATATCAATTTTTGTTTAGCATTCCTAAGTATTGTTAAGATTAGGGTCTCATGCTAGGGATTAAGAGTGGACAGTGCAGACCTGCCAATCACAGCATCAGCAGGTAAAACAACACTGAAAGCTGTTAGATGCTTCATTCTACCACACTTACAAACAAAATGTGTGTCAGAACAAAGTTTCTAGCAGCTTTTAAAGCTGTTTGCTCTTCAGGAGGACACTTCATTTCTGCCTACTGTCTTTTTGGTAGAGCTAAGTGTTTTATTGACTTTCAAAGTCAAAGTCCTTCAAAGCCAGTAAAACACTTTGTGCTCCTATACTTTTTTTGTAACTGGTTGTAAATGTAACAGATAAAGCACAATGTACTGCACTGAATTATGGTCAGGTCTTAAGGTGAATTTCTTGTTCTGTCATATTTCACAGATATAATTATTACATTGCAATGTCATATTGAGTTACTGGTTTTATTACTGCTCATCTCCGAAATTCTGTCTCTGCTTCATTTCCAATGCACTCTCGATTCTTCTAGTCAACTCTCATGCTCCCTTTCTTCTCTCCAAAATTTTCCATTGAAAATTTTGAAAAGGTTTTGTGGACACCATTGTCCTGGCCCAGCAATCAAGGAGCCTCAGTCCTCACCACTAACACCAGAGAAGGCATCTCATATATGAGGAAAGGATAACAAATACACACAGTAAAATGCAATTTCCCTTAAGAGCACACAGAGATCACAGTCAGTCTGGGGCTGGTCGCTCCCTTGCTCCCCAGGTCACCAATAAGTCTCCCCACTGGCACAGCTATAGGGTCCATATCTCAGCCTAGTGGGCAAGCGAAAACCTCTAGCACCCTCTCTGTCCAACCAGTGCTTCGTGTCCCTGCCCAGGTAGCTGACACACACACACTCATGCACTTTGAGAAGAGGTTATACAACCACACAGACACTCCTGGGGAAGGCTGGCACAGGTTCTCCAGCTGTGCCCCTTTCTCCCAGACTATATGGTAGTTCCACTTGCTACCACCCACTAATACTTATCAGCTACTCAAAGGCCCTTAAAAGGGTGTCCAATTATGACTGTGCAATATTATTATCCAATTAGTAGTATAGCCCAGGGCTAAAGTTATAGGAGTGGCTTTGTGACAGAATTCATATTTACAAATGATAGAATTATCTGCATAATTCTATCTGGCTAGGGTGGCAGCCTTCACCCATCTCTACCAGTCTTCACAGGTTTCACAGTATGGTCCCTCTGTGGTCTTTAGTACCAGAAGAACAAGAAGCAGAATCTCCTTCTGTTTCACAGCTTATGTTTTGTTAGACAAACTTTTGTATTTCCTCCTTAGCAGGTACTTCATCAAAAAATGATTTTGTCCCTCCAGGGAAGAATACCTTGAAGACCATCAATGTATTGAACAGAGAATATGTGGGTTATGATTGGAGACCTGATCAGAATTCTACTTGTAAAGTAATTGAGGGAATAATTGCATAAATTGTTCATGAAATAAGTGATATATTATTAATCAACAAAGTTAAAAGGAGATTACATTTTGTAAATCTAAGTGCTTTTTCTGAATAAATTTCATCTGTCTTGGATACGGGGTTAATAGTTCATATCAGGTACCTTGACTGAGCAAAAACACTCAAACAAATATTACATTCAGTTGTCCTACAAAACCTGGAACAATTAGTATTAGCAGTCACATAGTCAGACAGGTACATAAATGATGTTAAGGAAGAAAACAAAAACTGAAGCATCATTGTCATCAACCTCATTTTCTCATATTCTGCATGGGGCCAGGGTGTCATTTCAAATATTGTCATCTCTCTAGAGCTAGTATTACATTCCTACCTTCTTCAGCACTCATACCTGACTGTCACAGATCTTCTATCACACAATCCATCCACTTCTTTGCTAGATGCCCTAGTTTTCTCTTGCCTTCTTCCTGTACATCCCAAATCTTCTTCACCGGATTGTCTTCTGCTTGACTTCCATGTGATAAAAGGTGAAACTAATCAAACAACCAACTATTGCGTCATGCAAGAAACTATCTACCAACTATGTATAAAATCTACCTGTTCATTGTACACAACTTATAAATTACAAAAATAATGAACTAAATCTTACATATTTTTTTCATATTTTATATCAAATGTTTGCATTCTAAATTCATATTCAAGTATTTGGGTCACAGTGTATTAGATTTTAAGATGAGCTTGTCTTACATTACACAACTGGAATCCTGGTGTCATATCAAAAGTTAGAGACACTACAGTATGAGTCCAAAAACTGAGAAATTAAGACCAATTCTACACGTGTAATTGCAAAGCTCACTATCCAAATTAAAAGCATTTTTTGCAGTGATGCAAGCCTCCTGCATCCCCTGGTGGAGAGGAGGCACTGTCACAGCATACTTATAATATTAATGCCATGATTGCTGTAACTCAGAGAAAGGGGCATTTTCAGATACACAGCAATTTTGGATTTAGTATATATATCCCCTAATCACTGTTAATATCTCTGAGTTTCATGACTCACACTTTTACATCTTGAATATACCATGGAAACCTTGGAAATCTCCGTGTCACATTTTAACATTTCTGGACATCAGAAAACACAAAACTTCAAACATGTAAGGCTGACACATTATTCCTCATTAATCTGTATAACTAAATTTGATCCACTTTTAGCTTTAAAATATCTTATGCATTCCACTGTTGCAACTTTGCTACCTCTTTTTATTTTTCCTGCATACCATTTACTAGAAGTACATCATCAACATTTAAGGTCATATGCTACATCTGAAGAATTACTAAACGGCCTGTTGTTTAAAGGCTTCCAATTATAACTCTGATACAAATTAAACACATCTCAAAAAGGAAGATTCAGTGTATCCCTAGATTTTTCTTCTTACAAAGAACACTGTTAGTTTCCATCTCTGACAAATCTCTGACCCTTCTATAGAAGGAAAAGAAAACTATTGTTTAGTTAATATGTGTTTTAAAACATTATTAACCATTGAAATATGTGATTTATCTAAAATTGTGCTCTTTATTTGGACTGAGAAGTCAGCTTTAACAAAATTATTTTCATGTTTCTCTCTCTACGCCTTATTTCTAAATACATCATTCTACACTTTTCTGAGAAAAGCATAACATTCACTAGAAACCTTCTTTTTAATTCCCTTTGAAAGGCTGAAACTGTATCCCTATCCAATAATCATTCAACAATCTTTGAATTTCTGATAAAATAATTTAAATTCAAACTCATTTCTCTTCTCTCCCTCTCTTATATTCCTTGTAAGGTACAATTTATATGAGGTGTAGCAGATGAGAACTTGTTGCTTAAGGAAAAGTAACTACAACTGTGGGTTTTGATATAATGTAGAAGTAACACTACTGTCCACTTACTAGACGAAAACATCTCCTAATACAACATTTCATATCAGTCCTTATTATATATCAATTATAGCCCATCCTGTTCATTTCTATATATTTTAAACAATAAATAAAATCTTTCATGCTGTCTTTATGCCTTTATCTCTTTATCTTTATGTCTTTATCTTTATGCCTTGCCTCCACTTACCTATTCTCTTCTCTAATGTATGGTGCTCTTCTACTTACCAACCTTCAGACCACTCCAAAAACCAAGCTTGAGACATATTATAATAAAATTGCAAAATTTGCTACTAACTCCAAAATCTCCTCCCAACACTGTACTCCTCTTCACACCCTAAAATGGGTGGAACTATCAAACTACTTCAACTACCTGCAACTTACCTCTGCTCATAATCTTATCATTAAACCTTTTGATTGCCCTACCCTTAGTTCTATTTTCTCCTGCTACCCCCCCCCCCCAAAAGACCCCTTAGATCTTAGAATCAGCTACTTCTTCAGGTCCAAAAACCTGGCCAACTTCTCTTCTTCTACTCTTTAGCCAAAAATTGGAATGCCCTACCATTAGCTATTAGAACAACCCAAAATCCAGCCACATGCATACCTATCTTCCAGCTGGAACTGTACTTGCACTCATCCGCCTTGAATTCCTAGTTTTATAGATATATTTTTCCCTACTTTCTATGCCATTTTTACCAAAACTTCCTTTATGCAATAACTATTCTATAAAAAAATTATAACATTATAAAATAATTTGTTTGATAGCTGTATGCTACCAGTATATATAATTTTCTATGTTAGCTATGTTTATCAAAAACTTTCTATGCTATCTTTACCAAACCTGTCAATGCTATTTGTCAGGCCTATAAATTGCTAACTGTGTTTACAACTTTCTAATCCAACTAGTATGTTTGATAATCATATATTACTAATGTATATATTTTTTCCTTTTTTCCTTATACTGAGGAGCTTTTCTACCCAGGCCTCTCCACAAAATGGGCTCTGTATAGTGTAGTGGGCTTTCTCGGTAAACAAACTGTAAATAAATACATACATTTATAAATAAATATTACACTTTCAGTCATCTTACCATAAACAAAACACTTTACAAAAATATGTATTCTAATGATACTTTATTTCTCATAGACCCATATACAAATCTAATATGTGCTGATGAGAACAAAACATCTATAGCTGTACATTTCTTCTTTCTAGAGTACCTCTTTCCTAATTTAAAATGGTTATGTGATAAATATAATAGTGCCAAAATACTGCTGGTTGTTTGAGTCACCTAAAAATTCTGTCAGTGCTCTTAAACCATACTTCTATATAGCATTGTCATTCACACTCTTACCCAATATTGCTCTTGCCTCACTTTAACAAATTAATTTTATCTTTTTAAAAATAAATGTACACATTCAAGACTGGGTTTCAACTGATAGTATAAAATATGCCACATTATATTGAATCAATTTAATAACAGGATACTATTAATACCAAACAGATTTTTTTATTATGAATTTTAAGAATGCTATAAAAATGGCTTGTGAGGACTCTTAATAAATAATGGTTTAATATTCTTGTCAAGAAAAAAAAAAGTTTCCTTAGTGAAGCAGAAATATTTCCTAATATCACTCATTTGCAGGCAACTGTTATAAAATCTTATACTCTTTACCCATTATTTAACAAATCACATAATCAAATCCAGAACAATCACACTACCCCGTACAGATTCATAATCTTTCAAGGCCACTGAGTCTCATGACCATTCTCACCTTGCCAATATCCCCCTCAGGTAGCACCTCCTTTCTTCAGCAGGGCCATATAGGTCGATCCTAGAGTACATTTGTGGATACCCGTCCAGTCACCTAGTTATTTTTAAAGGAAGCTAGAAAGTTCTACTGGTAAACATGCAGGGAAAGTTTAGTCCAGATGTTTGGGAGGCACTGGGTTAAACATCCATTGCACCATCATGTTTTATTTATCTGTTAGTGCAGATTTAAGTCACTGGTTCTAGTACTGGTGGAGAAATTAGTCTTCTAGAGAAACAGGAGGTGGAGAACAAACAGGGCTTTAGTGGCTTGGTGAGACCAATATTTCTCCTCAAATGTCTATAAAATATTGAATAAAGGGATAGAACATTTTGTCTCTCTTGATAGGTCAGAATCTTTTGGCCTGTGATCCCATTACAGTGGGATCCTTTGGGGACATTCAAATTGTTTGATATGCTTAGTGAGATACTGTCCAAAGCAGTCATTGTATTCAATAATTGACATGATCAATGCTGAGTATAAGAGAGTGATTACTTCTTTAAACTTTGATGGCATCCCTTTTAGAATTAACTAGGCTACATAAAAAGATTTCCTGAAAGCCATTGTTACATGATGGTTGAAAGAGAAGAAGCTATCAGCCCATGTACTTAGGCCCCTAACTTTGCTTTCATTTGGTAAAGGTGATTGTTCTGGACAATAAGATGAGAGGAGGGGTAGTCTACCTAAAATGATGATACTACCATTTTTAGCATCTAATTAGAGCCAGTTTCAGTACAGCAATAGTTTACTAGGGTGAGTTAATTCTGAAGGGTTTAAGTGACATAAAGTGACTTAACAACAACACTTAATTTGCAACTGTCGGCTCTCTGTTTGGAGATCTAAGAAATAAATGCCAAAAAGGAGAGGTCCTGGGACTGATCCCTGAGGAATACCACTAGTCACTTTCATAGTTTCTGATGAGGCACCTGCAGCTCACACTGTGGGGTTCTGTCTTTCAGTCACTTTGCTATCCATCTTACCACATATGGGTCAATTTTTAAAACATTCAGCTTTTGTATGATTCCAGTATGAGGAAGTGTGCCAAATACCTAAGCCAGGTCAAGTTGCAGCACATACATTGCATGTCCACAATCTAGAGCCTCTGTAACCCTTTTGAAGAAATGTACCGAATTACATAGAGAGTCTAACCTTCACAAAACCACATCCTTGAGGATCAAGATTCTTGATAATGCAGTTTATGAGGTCAATTATTATATGTTCCTTGGCTTTGCAGATGAGGCTTGCAAGTCTGATAGACCTGCAATTACCCAGGTTAGTTGTAAGGCCACCCTTACGGAAAGGTGTTACCATTGCTGTATGCTACTCATCAGTAACAAAACTGGTAGCTAAACTTAATTTGAACAGTTTGAGGAGTGTCTCTGCAAAGTGATGTTTAACACTATTAAGTAACCAGGTATATTATGTCCCATGGAGGAAGTATTTTGTCCTTGTTAGCACTTTTGGTAAATGATCTTTAGAAATAATTGAGGGAGTAAGTGATCCTGATATTTCTGAGTTTTGAAAAGAAATCTCAGGGGTAAAGTTAGTAGTAAATTAGTTCACAGGTATATCAGCAGTGTTGATTGTATCAGAGTAGAGCCTTCTTTATGAATAAGTGAAGAGCAATTACAGGCAGTGCTTTTTAGTTTTCTAACATAGCTAAATGTTGTTCTTCTTTTGGCGTTTCCTGGTTAGGGGTCACCACAGCAGAACTCCGGACCGCTAATGATTGGCAGTAGATTTTTACAGTGTCGAGGTGCCAGCTCGACACCCAACCTTCAACGAAGGCACACCCATTTCACACATGTCTTTTGAATGCCACTCAACCGCGGGGAGGACATGCAGACTCCACACAGAAGGCACTCCAGCTGAGAATCAAATGGGAGGACCTCTTGCTGTGAGGCGACAACACTACCGCTGCACCACCGTGGCTTTTTCTAACATAGCTAAATATGAGTTTATAATTAGCTTTGGCTTCAGAGGCCAGCCTAAGTTCATAAGCTCCTTTAGGGGATCTGATAGTGTTGTTCAGTTTTTTTTGTAATTCATTAGAGAATATCCTTGAGAATATGGGCTTTAAATTCACTAAATAATTTGTGGAGGTATAGCTAATTTACGGTCGTGGGCCACTAGGGTGGTTTGTTTTTAAATTTTCTATGATACTTGGCTCTGGTAGATATCAAACTCCTGTTACACTGCATGAAAGTTTTGGAGAGGGTGGTTGATAAGCGAATTCAGAGTAGTAGAAACTAAGATGGGAAATGAGCAGTTTGGATACAGAGCAGGATGCAGCACAACTGGCCTGATGTTTGCAGTGAGACAGATAGTTGAGAAGAAGCAAAAGATAAGGAAAGAGTCCAACTGGGCATTCCTAAGTTTGAAGGAAGCATGTGACAAGGTTCCAACAAAGTTGATTTGGCAGTCCTGAAGCAGTTTGAAGTCTCAGAAACATTGGTAGAATTAGTGCAAGAGATGTACATTGACCCAGTTACTAAAGTACAAATTGTGTTCAGACTACCAGAGGGGTTCCCAGTGGGAGTGCATCAGGGTTCACTCTGAGCCCACTGCTCTTCATACTGATAATGGTCTACATTGGCAAACCCATCAGAGGAGAGAGATCAACAAAGTTGCTGTATGCAGATAATGTGGTATTACAAGCAGACTTTGAACAAGAACTTTAGCAAAGAATAGCGGAATGGAATACGAAACTAAAGGCATATGAGATGAAACTGCTTACAGATAAGACAGTTGTAATGGCAGCAAATGGGGGAAATCAGAAGATGCTGAGAACTGAGATAGAAGGGAAAATAGTGAAAAATGTTGCAGCTTCAAGTGTCTTGGAGGATTGGTTGAGAAGAAGGGGAGTCTAAATGAGAAGGCCACAGCTAGAATTAGAGGGGCTACAGCCAAATGGCACAGAGTGTCGGGGCTAGTGTATGGCAGAAGAATATCAAAGAAGTTGAAAAGTAAGGTATACAAAACAGTGGTACAACCTGCACTACTGTATGGTACAGAAACCTGAGCAGTAAAGGCAGAGCAGCTGAGGAACCTAGAGGTGATGGAGATGAAGTGCCTGCACAGTATGGGACAGCTGAAGAAACGAGCACATCAGAGAAGAAGCCAAAGCAGCTCTAATTACATAGCAAGTCAAATAGAACAGATTACAGCACTATGGGCACATGTGCAGGAAAGCAGAAGACAATCTAGTGAAGAAAATTTGTGGAAGATGGGAAGAAGGCAGAGGAAATCAGGGTGTACAGCAAAGAGGTGGATGGATTGTATGAGAGAGAAAATCTGCGACAGTCATGCATGACTGCTAAAGAAGGATAGGAAAGTGACATTAAATTAAGAGAAATGGTGATAGTTGACATGACACCCCAATCCCATAGGAAAAAGGGGGTTGATGATGATGACCTAGTTCTGGTAGGGCCTGAAAGCTCTATGCATTTTTCTTTATGAAGATTTCTGCTGTATCAAAGTATGCATAGGCAGATCCATAAGTGAATTTTATTATTTTGTCATATAGTACGTTGCGTTTGACATGTTTTTATTCCTTAAATTCCGAAGTTTGAGCTTTTGGTTATTTAAAGGAAAATATTACAAGTTTTTTGCTGACTTCACCGAGGAAAGGGATTTTGGAGGAGTATGGCAAGCAGTGCAGTATTTGAAAGAATCAGGTCAAGAATGCTGTGCCTTTTAGAATGTTTATTTATCAGAGGCTACAGATAAATTTTTGTTTATTATGTTTAGGAATTTATGGGCATATCCTACATTAGAAGTATAGATGTCCTAATTGATATGAAAAGTAGTTAAAGTCACCCAAAATAAGGGAGATAATTTAGAATACTGAAGAATTTTATATGGTCATCAGGGGACAAAGAAGGCATACTGTAACAGGCTACTAACTGACAACCCTACTTAGATTGATCTGTAATTCATTGTGTTCAGTTTATGAGTTCCTATGGATCTAACTGAAGGTAATAAGTTTACTGACAAATAGGGCGACTCCACCTCAGTTACCATTGATCCTGAAAGCATGAAAAGTACAAAACTCTGGTACATGGGGTATGATCTTTTTACATTTAAACCAAGTTTCAATAACTACACAGACTTGGATGTTTTTCAAATGTAGCAGCATCTCAAGATCAGGCAATTTATTGTTTCATCTTCTGGCATTAAGGAGAATCACCTCAATGCAAACTGATTTTGGAATCAATATGATAGTTATCCATCAACTGGACTTTGCCTAAGAATGGTATTCAGGTCAGGAAGGGCTTTAGCTGTTATGTAAAAGACTGAAACAAGATGTGCGGGCCATCCTTAGCGAAGCAAGCAGGACTGTTGAGCATTTCATCCATTGTTGAAACACACTGGATCACCCTGGAATGACAACAGCTTGTTAAGCAGTTATTAAAGCCAATTATCTTTTCTTTGCACCAAGGCATCATTCAATGCAAAGGAAGGATGCCACAGAACACTAGTGTCTTCCCTGCATTTGTATCATGGCTGGAAACCTCTGCCATGTCTCTCGTGTTCATTATGTAATTCATCTTCATTTTTTCTAGTTTCTTGCATGCCATTCATTTTTCTATGTAAGTATTATTTCTTTATAATAATTAAATTATGTATTTATTGTTTGGTTATCTGTTTATTAACTGTGTTTGTAAACAATACAACACTCTTTTCAGCCATGTGATGGACCAGTGGTAAAATTAATTTATTTTATTTTGTTATTAATTTTTTTGTGAATAGGTTAACTCTACTAGACTCTTTCCATTTTCTGAGTGGATCTGGAGAGAAAAAACTGCCAGACCCAAAAATTAATTATATAGCAGTTTTCATTAGCAGTTAGTTATACATGTCTAAAACCAGAAATAAGGACAGATTAACCTCAGGATTTAATAAACTTTGTGTAGGCACAGTGTAGAGCCTACATGGAATGTTACTGTGTCTGTATACATGGTTCCCCCTCAGCAGAGCACCATGCATATTAATGATGGTGCTCTGCTGAGGGAAAGCCGATGAACACTGTTATTGAATAAGTGCAGGGAGCAGTGTAATGATAACCATGTCTGCAGAGGAGTAAGAGACTCCCTGCACTGTGGTAGTGTTTTATTATTATTTAATTTTTTTTTTTCAAAAAAATCATGTTTGTGTGGTGTGGTGCCAAGTGCAGTAATACTAAGCAGTGCCCACAGATAAGACAGCAGACACCAGCCAGACATCTAAAAATAGAAACTGGATGTCATTAATTATTTATTTAAATGAGATGTTTAAGCGTATCTAAGCATGTTTGTGCAGCACGGCACGGAGCTCAGCACTGCTTATATGTAGTTCAGTGGTATGTGTGAAGGCATACAGGATTTCTTAATATCCACATAGCTAAATGGAAAGAGTGACGTCTTTATGTGCAGTAGGTCCATGTTTTGAATACATGGAAGGGAAATAAGTATTTAATTTAATATACATATTTTGCAGACTAATTTAAAATACGGCTCCGCTGTGCTCTGCTAAGCTCTTCTGAGACCTGCTAAGACCAGCTAAGTGCCACAAAAACATGATAATGACTGCCAATGTTTATGCACTCCTCAGCTCTGCTTAGCTGGTTTGCATGCTGCTAAGCTCCACTAAGACTCCGGTTCTGCAAGTTTTCACACATCTTAGATCAGCTGCACTGGTTTGTGCTGTGCTAAGCAAAGCAGGACTTTTTTGAATGTTGCCCAATGATGTGTAAGAGCAGAAAAACAGCCTATATTAAGCCCAACAGGTGGGAATACAGAAGAATCCATTGGAGTTTTTTCCCTGATGGGTGCTATGGTTGGTGTTGGTTCAAGTGAGTGCTTTTGGGCTCAGCATTGGGACATTCTGGACTCCAGGATCATGGTTGGACTCCTAGTTAAAAACCATGAAGAGCAGCTGCTGCAGGGAGGTTTAAAGGGCTCAGAGTGTGAGGTGGAGGCCTGGGACTGGCTGGCCAGAGAACTCACCAGTGTCACTGGTATCCCCTGCACAGGTGAACAGTGTCATCACCACCATGATGACCTGAAACAACAAAAGGGTGCACTCTTGGACACCTAGGTCCAAGAAACTTTGGCAAGGAATATCCCACAAGTATGTAAGTAATTTAACCACTGTTTCACCAATATCTAATCTGAATGTCTGCAAAACTGGTATGCATAAATGTGTGCTTGTCTCCCATCAGCTGCAGAAGAGAGGGCTCACAATGTTGAGTCACACACCAGGCACCTGGCCAGTTTGCACTGTGAGTGCGGTGAGTACAGATATATTATGATAACTGTAGTGAAATAAATAAGAAAGGGTAAAGCAGTGATTGCATGAATGTATATACAATAAAGTCTATAGTGCAATAAATGTGGAATAAGAGCTGTATTGCAAGAAATTAATAATGCTAACTGTTGCACAATAAAAACATGAAATAGTACCAGTAACTGTATTAAGGTATATACAATAACGTCTATAGTGTAATAAATGTGGAATTAGAGCTTTATTGCAAGAAATAAATAATGCCAACTGTTCTGCAACAAAACAAGAAACAATACCAATAATAAAAAGGAAAATGGTGTACATTAGAATTCTGTTGTAACCATTGCAGTAGAGCTGTATGCACTCAGGCTGTAAGGTAAGGTGCTGCAGTCAAGTATAATGCTGTAATAGCTGTAGTATGCAAATTCAATGGCTACCAATTGTATTATTTAACTCATATAGTACTTTTCAATGCTGTCTCTAGGCCAGTATTGTTCACATAATGCTCTCCTTATACAAACATCAGGTAATCAAGGTATATGGGTAGGTAGCCCACTCCATGAACTGATATTGTTTGTTGACTTCACAGATATGTCGACCCACTAACAATGAATTGTGTACACCAGCATTGTTTATACTGATATATAGCTTCATGTATGTGTGTTCTAATCTCACTGCAGTCTAGGATAACACTGTAGTAGTACTGCCAGGTCATATTTTAGTTTCAGGTAAGCTCTAGGCAAATATTAGTCAGTCAGTAATCAGCAGTGGCTCAGTAGCTCAATTTGTTAAATGCTCTGTATATTGTACATTTTGCCACACACAGACTAGGGTTCAACTCCAGTGCTATGTAGAACTAAATATTACAGTAGCAGTCACGCAATGCTCACATATTCTCTTTCCACAAGAACTACAGGTAAATGGGTGAGTTATTCCATATTATGTGTAGATAAATATATGTTTAGATTTCCCAGACTGTTAAAATCATTAGCAAGAATGTGAAACTCAGCAATGTGCAGTCAGAAATAATATGTGCATTCCTGGTATGGCTGTATGCCTGGAATGTCTATTAAAAGTTGCTACAGTCGATTAATACATTCCATCCAGATGTCCCCTGCAGTCACTGCTATTGGGTTCTATTCCCATGGCTGCCAACCAAGGCATGACTGCTGTTTAGTGTCTGTACTGTACACATGCATGTCTCTCAAGTGTCATGATTTCACATTATGTAATTAAAAGTGTGCAATCCACCTATTACAGGAATACCATTGCAGTGAGTACCTAGATTGCAAAGTATCACCATTTCAACCCACAGAACACCTTGGTAGTTATATAGGTCCACCTGATGTACAAGTGTTCTGTGTAGGCCCCATAGTGTCCCATGCATATAGCTTGAGAGGTATGTATGTGCTACATCAGCTAAAGGAGACTTGTACTCAACATACACATAAAGAAAATACAGATCCATAGAGTAGATAGTAGTACTGTTGTTAAGGACGTAAGCAGCAATGTTACTAATGGACTGATTTTATCTCTCTCCCCACCCCTTATCTTCATTTATTTATTACTGTTATTCATTGGTTATGGTTTACTATTAACACGTTGTTACATTAACTGTTTTTTGGGGCATGTGTTTTATTATTGTTATGTATTATAATGGATGCATATTAACATATCTTGCTAAATTACCTATTTTGTTGGCCTTATACTGTAACTGCTACTGGTATGCTGTTTTACTGATTGTTCTTTATTTATTGTTGTGTTTCACATAATATGCATTGATATATAATTGTATTACTTCCAATGTTCTGCCATTTTGTTATTACTAACAATGTTTTGTTAATAACTAACCTATACTTATTGCTATACCTCCATTACAACAGCACATCGGGGTAGGATGGTTCCTGGTGATATGCCTACAGTGCCTCAACTGGGAATGGCAGTGGGTCCTAACATGTCTGGGATCCAAGCTGATGGTGCCCCGTCTGCTGCCCCTGCACCATTTGTGGCATCGGGTGGAACCACCTCAGGGGATGGGGCCTGGCCTGCCCCTGGGGGCAGTGGCAGAGGGGCTGCAGTCACTCAGGATCAACTGTTAGTCATGGTGTGCAGGATTGTTCACCTGAGCTATGAACACCACCTACGCTAGATTGAGACCACTCTGACTGACCAGGTGGGGCAGACTTATCCTGGTGCCCATCCTACAGCACAGCCACCCTCAGGGACAGAGAAGGAGCAGTGTTGACTGTTCCATGGGTGGGGACATGAGTCACACTGCTACTGCCTGGAGGCACATGTGACTTGGATTCCACAACACCCTCCTCAGCCAAAGTGTTTACCCCCCCCTCATGTGTCACACACTGCTCCGTCTGCTGTCTTGTCTGTCTTGTCTGCCTGCAAATGCATTTTCTCCTACCCAACTTACTTCCTCACATGTACCTATGTCCCTTCTCCTACATTCCACTCTTACCTAAAAAAAAAAACAAAAATGGGCACCTGTCCCAAAAAAAAAAAAAAGATTGTCTCATACATAGCTCTCCATGTCACACGCTTGTTCATTGGACACCACTAATCTGGTCTAATTGCCTTGACAACACAGTTATGTTGTCCTCACCCCTCTCTCTGGGGTTTGAGAGTCCAAATTCATTTATAAAATCTGTCAAAATGCACAGCTGTTGCTGTACAAGATATGGATAGCTATAGTAGTTCATCCCTACACACTTTTTGCATATCCATAACTGCCATTCAATATGTTTCCCCCTGCTTGCCCCCATTTCACCACTTTCTTATTACCCCTTTTTTTCTCTATATTTTTAGCGTGGATTTGTGCAGAGCTAAGTGAAGTGGAATGGTGCAGCTTAGCTAAGCTTAAATGAGCTCTAATGATTAAATGTGTTTATGACATTGTTAGGCATGCACAAAATAAACACCTCCACCAAGTTTTGAACCTAGACCACTCTTACCTACAGCCCACTGCAATAACTCATCATACCACACAGATCTAACTTCAAGCAGATGTTTGCTTGCCACTTACATACAATAGACATGTAACTGAAATAAAAACTAATGGGAAAAATGGGAATGTACCTTGGATTCTGGTGCAATAATATACCACTAGACAGGCAAAGTCATAATAATGGATGTAACTGAGGCCTATGATAGCAGATATGTGTGCCCTTTTACCAGCAACTTGTGGAAAGACACCTGCTAAGGCAGCAATGGCAAAGTGAATGCACAACTGGGACTCTGGTGCAGAAATAAAGCCATATAAAGCCATGCACATACTGGTGGATGTAGAAATGTTTGTCACAACCTGCATATGTGCACATATATCTTGCAAATACACATGGTTTTGCAGTGACTCAGTAGTGCAGTCTGTTAAATGCCTTACATGCAGTATATTTTGCCAAACACAGTCCTGGGTTCAAATTCAGTTTTGTGTTCCAGTTCAATTACATTATTGTGAAGACAGCAAGTAATGACTGAGTCATGCAATCCTAATCCATACAGATTACTGTTAGGTAATGAACTGCTACCCAGTTTTGCAAGTCAGAGGCCTGCACGTAGGGACACACTGCACATATCTGTATAGCCAAACTATACGTTGCCTACTAGTCTGTTATTGGCACTGTTGCATAACAGACATACCTTAATCACATGCCTTGATCGGACTGTACAGGGTACCCTTACCCTAGCTCTGCTGTAGCAACAGGGCTGCTACAGCTGCCACAGTTACATGTACAGCTTGCTGTCCTCAAAAGTGTCCAAACTCTCCCCTATGTGCACTAGGCTGCAGCAGTGGCTACAGCTTGTGGTATACACAGCTGTATATAAAGGTAGCTGCTACAGACTTACCATACCTCTCAACCCCCTAGAACAAGGGAGCTGCACACAGCCATATATAATGGCGAGGGCCTACAGATAGGGATATGTGTAACAGTTTGCCCCTCAAAGATAGTATGTTGATAGGATAATAGCTATTGCATTATCATGCGTATTCTAATGGGTATGAAGTCTGACACTCAAGTGTGTCTCTTTCCTTATTGACCTTAACCCACAATGTTTGTCAGTGAACTGCCAGATGACCACAATGTCATGGGACACTGACCACACATATGAGGAGAAACTGTGGACATACTCCATAAATCTCTGCAGTTGACAGTTATGGTACCTACCCTCTGCGTTGTTGTACTCTCCACACCTCAGTAATGTCCATCTTAACAATTAAGGGCTCAGCTCTACATAAAGGCCTTATATATTGCACTGTGGTGACATATCATTAGCCAGTGATAGTGCAATTTAGCTGTTTTGGCTGCAATTAGCAATGCTAAGCCACAGACTGGTGCAGAGGCAATTACCTGCTACTATGCATCTGATGCACAGGGTGTCTATATCACTTGACATGTACTTGTGTATTGCAGTATTGTTTTGCCATGCCACTTGTTGTGGGTCACAACAGGTACTGTATGTCGGCATTTGTCATGACTGCACACCACACTTTGTGTATCTTTGTTGCATGATGTTGGACTGGCGGTAGTGTTACAGAATGACAGTTGTGTCACGGACATGTGTATGTTTTTGTTCCAGGAGACTGAGGGGATACACTATGGGCACATGGCAGCAATACAGCAGCACAAGATGGCATGGCAGCACAGCAGAAGTATGATTTCAGCAAGGTACGGCAGTATACGTGCATGGCTCCCTAGATGCATATGTGTAGAACAGTCTATCAGGGCCAATGGGGGCAGTCAGCATATTCATGCATTCATACTTTATGATAAGGTCTGCTACCCTTGCTACATGTCACCTGAGTTATCTGAACCTACAAATCTAGAAGGTGTAGTAATGGAGTTGACACATCTACAAATATCCTTTGTCTGGATCAGACAGGTGGTGGATATCAGGTATGATTATTTATAGGAGGGCAATTTATGGCCAGCAGCTAGTCACAAGGTCAAAAAGTGCATAACCATTGTACAAGGATAGCCCATAAGGCCATGTCTGTAGCACTGCACAAAGATATATTTACACACACACACACACACACACACACACACACACACACACACACACACACACACACACACACACACATGCACACAACTGGTTATTGTGAGATTAGAACCCCTACCTATCTACTATTGCATACTATAGCTTGCAGTACTTAATGCAGGCTCCACGGAGTTTATCTGATATTAGATTGTCAGCCAGTGCTCTTAAGGTGGATGACATCAGCAGGCCTTGTAGAGGAGAGCAATACAGAGGGCAGCAGCTAGTCACAGGGCCATAAAATGCATAACCATTGCACAGAGATAGCCCTTTTGGGCTTGTCCATAGTGCTGTATGGGGATATATTTACACACACACACACACACACACACACACACACACACACACACACACACACACACACACACACACAGTTGGCTGATGTGAAATTAGAACCTCTACCTTTCTGCAATTACACACTGCAGCTTGCAGTACTTATTGCATGTGCCACAGGTTACATCTGTTGTATATGTGATTGCAGGCACAGTACTTGTGGAGTAAGCAAAGTAGCCTTGTGTTAGACAACATGTGTGGCATGCTTGTATATGTGATTGAAGGCACAGTACTTGTGGAGTACGCAAAGTAACCTTGTGTTAGCATGTGTGGCATGCAGAGTGATATTGCTTGGTACTGTAATTGTATCTAGTGTCCTGGGAGTTGGATACCTGTCACTATCCCTGCTATGTGTGTACAGTTAGCAATATGGTCATATGTATCTGGTTGCCGTTAGATAGGGAAACATGTGGTCAGCAACAATATGGGTTGTTCAAGGCTTGAGTTGAACCATTGTACAGTACAACACCTGCTCACCCATGTCTGTCTACAAGGTGACATTCCACAGGCACAGGGATCTGTGGGTGAGTGGATTATGTACTGTCATGGCCTTGGTTTGGTTACTTTGGGCAACTGTTTTGAGGCGTGAGTGCAGATAACCTCAACATTCCGAGGGTATGTGGGGAAATCCATACATCCCCACACACTCACATATATATATATATATATAATATATATATATATATATATATATGTGTGTGTGTGTGTGTGTGTGTGTGTGTGTGTGTGTGTGTGTGTGTGTGTGTGTGTGTGTGTAAGAGGGATGTCTCTATAAATGTTGCTGTGTGTGTACGTTATGTATATGAGTTATGTAGATATGTGTCTATGTATCATTGTAATATATATATATATATATATATAGATATATATATATATAGAGAGAGAGAGAGCTCTCTCTCTCTCTCTCTCTCTATATATATATATATATATTGGTATTATATGTATATGGGGTACATACTGATCGATACACTAAAGCATGTGGGAGGGGGATAGGGTCAGGCAGGTATGTATAGGTAGCTGTCTGTATGTACAGACATATTTCCACATAGCAGGTCTTTGTAAAGAAGGGGCAACAGAATTGCACTCAAGTTAGCTAAGTATAGAAGCATGCCCAGTGGGACTGTCAGTACTTAGAAGGTGACTCGTTTTGTGTGCTGCAGACATTGGCAGCTGCAGTTGTTTCTGCAGTGCAGCACTTCCTTGACATTATCCATGGCATTCCCCGGCTGTGTGCTGTAATTAATATATGACTGGGGTATATCATCACATACTGGGTGACAGTCTGCATACCTCTCACTGTACATGTGTTTTCATAATGTCCAGCATTTCACCCCATATGTCTGGCCTGTTCCTTATATATTTGTGGTGTTCTGGTAAAATGTATAATGCAGTCAGTGACTAGTACTAACTACAGACAAACATTTGAGTGTTGGACTTTATATCCTTCAGATATTCTGCACTGATGTGACCTACTTTTATACTAGCAAACCTTCTAGGTGAATCAGAGCATCTGAATGTCTGTCTCTAGTTTTGGCCCTTTGTCCCCCATTCTATCTCTAGCTTTGTCCAGCTTTTATGCACTAACAGATTGAGGGGTATGCCGCAAAACAAACCAAACTTGAAAAAGGAAGCCGGCAAGACGATAAACCTCAGCAGATGCACCAATTTCAGACACAGTGATGCTGATAAATTGCAAGTTAAAATTTTATTTTAAGCTCAACAATAATAGGCTTTTCGTCAGTGTCCCACACCAACTTCGTCAGAAAAACCAACAACAAATTCCAGCTTACACCTTAATAAAAAGCTCATAAATCACATGACTACTTAGCAATTAAGCCAATACATTCACAACACCTGCTCAAACCCTTCCCTGAGGACTCAACCTTACTGAACAAGCAGTAAAAGGAATATCCATACTTTTGTAAGCCATGCTGAAATAGATAAAAATAGTTGAAGAAATTAAAATGGATGCAATGTACAAAAATAAACACAATAAAATTACCTAACCAAACTTCTTAATTTTAAACTACAAGAAATGGATAACATTCCATTTAAGCCTGGATAACGGTAAGCTTCTAGTTTCAGCTGCCAAATTAATTCCTTTTGTTCTAAAAGTAACGTATCTGGACCCCCTCTATTGGAAGGAACTACCTGATCAATGACTGAAAAAGTAAATTCATGACCCGGGTATTCCTTAACATGCCTGGCAAGCGCATTCTCCATCTTCTCTTTTTTTATGGCATAAAGGTGTTCATAACGGCGTTCCTGAAATTTCCTGTCTGTTTTTCCTATATAAAACACCGGGCATGAAGACCACCTAGCCAAATATACCACATGTGAACTGGCACAGTTAAATCTACCCCTGATGTGGTATTTGGTCTCCCCAATATTCCATTTTTTCTTTATGATGGAGGAAATGTCCCCTACATCAACATTGAAAGTTGTAATAAAGCTTCAAAGGTAATTCACATGGGTTTGCATATGGGATGGCTTGGGGTTCTGGGGTGCTACATTATAGCATTTTACAATTAGACATGCAAGGTAACTCATGTTTTGAGATTACACCCAAGGTGGTGTTTAGGAGGGGGTTGAAACTGAAGAATATTCTACAGATGAAATCGAACCATGCCCCAGTTAGGGGGATGTACAAATGCAATATGTGTAAATACTGTAGGTTTATTAAAGCAGGGGCCTTTTTTAGTATTTGGGAGACCAAATACCACATCAGGGGTAGATTTAACTGTGCCAGTTCACATGTGGTATATTTGGCTAGCTGCTCTTCATGCCCGGTGTTTTATATAGGAAAAACTGACAGGAAACTTCAGGAACACCTTTCCTTTGTTGATCCTGCTGCAGCTGTTTCCAGAGAATCATATTGTGTAGCATGGCACATACTGTGAACATCTGTGCACATGTTGCTGGAGAGAACTGCAGAGCTCCACCAGATATATAGAGGCACCAAAACTGTGACTACAGCAGCCCAAACACAAACTCTATGATATTCCTAGTTTGTGTGTGCCCCATTATGGCATTCTTCCATGGGTGTCTGTGCATTTCTGATGCATGTCATCATCATGGTTCCAGTGTGTAGCAAGCATCCCCTATTAAATGGCTGTGTGGGATACCCCCCCCAGCAAACATCTGGTACAGCTGCAATGCATGCCAGATATGAGAGTTGTGATAACTGCCAGGGCTGCCAGCACACACATTCATGATAATGTCCTCAACATTGCACATAACCTGGCAGTTGATGGAGTGATACCCCTTGCAGTAGATTCTACCCTCCTCACTGGGGGGGGGGGCTTTGATTTGTACATGAGTGCAATCTGTGGCACCCAGTACCTCAGGATAATGTGCTACATGGCAGAAGTGTTGAATACTGCTGGCTCTCATCTGATGGGTGATGGAAAAATAAATGTGCTCACTGACATGTGGTAGGATGGCATCCAGGAAATGATGGAGTACCCTGGATGCTGATGTCTGTAAGACCCCTATCATGTCCCCAGTTGGTCTTTTTAAAGTACCTGTAGCTAGTATCCTAAGTGCTACATATACCTTTGTTTTCACTGGTGTGGGTTCCCCTCTTGTTTGCTGTGGGTCTGAGTTGGGGTCGCCAGAGCTCAGTGAGTTCTTGTAGTATGTCCCTGTCCTCCCCGTGGCACTCTATAATCTCCAGCTCATGTAGCTCCTGGAAGGTTACCCTGGGCTTGAACACTGTTCTCCTTCTCAGTCTAGGCCTATAGACAGCAGCAGCAGCAGCACTGATCTCAGCATCTAGCACATACAGATGTAGCAGACCTGCAGCAGCCCCTAGCATTCCTTCAGGTAAAATTTCCAAGTCTGTACTCCATTGGTGCAGAGTATGGGGCTAAAATCAGATTGTAGGGTTTATGCAACCTTTATAGTGCTCTGCTATAGGTGCAGCCTTTGTGATAGGCTACTTATGATGCATTCCGCCTGCCAAGTACATCATTAAGGACTGTTAATGGCCTTAGTTTAAGTGTACAGGGGTTATCAGTACTTAATATATCATTGCCTTTCTCAGCCAATTTTTTTTTTTTGGACAGCCTTCCTCATGCGCCACGAAGGTAAACAGTGTGCAGCAGTGTACAGTGTACACACCCCCATGAAAGGTCATGCTCAACATAGTGGTATACCATGCAAACATGCTCAAACATGATGAAACACGTGCCCCGAATGTAAAAAAAAGCTTAGCAGACACTGCACACTCCCCCTGCTCAGCAGAGCACTGCACCACACAACAGATGCCACTGAGCTCCAATGAGCTTACAAGTCCGCAGACACACCCCCTTTGATGTCAGCTACCTCTTCTGTGGACACCAACATGGTTCTGTACCAACACAGATGGGTTCTGCAGACACGGACACCCATTTGTGCTATTCAGTAACCCCAGCTCATTTGCACAGGGATCCGTGCCAAAACCTGGAAACAACACTGTTCCAGGCACTGCCTCCTTAACAACAGAACCATTCCACCATTGCAGATACTCCACGCAGGGTTCAATAATACATTACTGTCACAAACTAGTACACTTTGTATTTACACTTTATAATATGCTATTTCTGCCCATCTAACTGCACTTTTAGAGCCCCTGTTTTCTGTTTTACTTCCTGTACATGGAATGTTTCAGTGTACACTATGGACATCAACATGGGGTCTGTAGGACTGCCTATCTGCTTTGTGGATTTCTCCACCTTCCTCATTTGCATGCAATTCACCTGCTTATCAGGTGATTTGCATGCCATGGATGCTTCCATGTAGGTGTGTGTGTGTGTGTGTGTGTGTGTGTGTGTGTGTGTGTGTGTGTGTGTGTGTGTGTGTGTGTGTGTGTGTGTGTGTGTGCACCGCTCAGCTCTGTTTACTGGATCGCACATCTGCTTACTTTCATGTAAGCAGTGTGCCACTATGCCTACATGGAAAAAAATGTCAGTGCAGGCTTTATTAAATTCCTTCCTAAGATATTTCTGTGTACACAAACAAGTATATGGCACATCAAGGTACAATAGTATGAACACAGATAAGGATGCAAGTACATTATTAACAGAGATAATAATATTAACTGGATATACAAGGAGACAGTACCATGCATAATAAATGAAAAAACAATAGCTGCCAGCACACTGTAGTAGTAAGTTGACAAGGACTATTTCAGGCAGGTAAGGTCATGATATCAGGCAATGGTGTAAATCATTGCAGAAATAATTCTGTCAGGATGACATGTCATTAGTAATATAAATGAGACATTTTATACCATCTGTTAAGGGAGTAACAAATATATACTATACAGGATTTATTGCACTTTCTAGTTTTTTTAGGAATATTATCTGTGTCATGTTTGCTAATGATCGATATTAGTCAATAAATTCAAAAGAAGGGTGTCTAGGTTGTGTCCAGTAATGAAACAGAGGATAGGCAAGCTGGTTTTATGATATGCCTTCAGAACCCTTCAGGCAGTGGAGCAAATCCAAGGAGCATATTCTTTGTCCCTCACATATCTTCTGTTGCATCAGTTGGCAGTAGTGGGTTTCAAACTGCCCCTGCCTAGCAAACAATATTTATCACCATAACATTTAGTTGACAATAGTGGGATTCAAACCTATTAGTGCCAGACTGTTTATTACAATGAGTTAAGTCATTGGTCCTAACCCACAGCTCAGATACCAATGACATAATGAAAATTGTAAAAAGAAACTGAATTCCAGTAAAGATGTTGAACAAGCAATAGCAGCCAGTACTCGTTTTGCTTTCAAACATAACAATATATATTTTTTAACTTTTATGAAGCACTAGAGGGCAAGGTCTATGAAAATATAGACTCTAGCTGGGTGGGGACACTTATATCTGTGGTGGTTGTTCCCACTGTCACTTTACTGCTAATAGCCCATGGCATTTCAGTAATGACACCTGTAGGATGCATGGATCAGGGGTAGATTTACTTGTAATACTACACATGTAGGGCATTTAACTGAATGTTCAGGATGTGCTACCAATTATATGGAACACCACTAGAAAACTAAAACAGCAGAACAGATGAGCATTATTTCAGCATGAAGAAAAATGCAACACTAATGCTCAAATCTCTTATGAAACATTGAATGTCAAGACACTTAGACACCAAAACACCAAACACAAATGCTTGACGTATCAAAAGGCCAAAGCATCCAACAAATAAACATTGGTTCCCTGCACCCCCATGTGGAGGGACAAGCATCCCCCCAAATTATATGAACCAACTCCAGTCACACAATCATGAAAAAGGGAGAAATCTCACAAAAAAACAATCACTGATGGCACAAAGTTAAGGGATTTCATATAGAAAACAGCAACTGTCCTTCTGCTCCTCTAGGTCTTGTGATTCAAGCACTTGACAATCAAGCATTTTGATCTTGGGCATTTGTTGATGTGGCATAATGCTCTGGCTAGGTATGGTATGTGGTACTTCAGTTATGAGAAGCTTGTGTTTTACATCTTTGAAAAAAGTCATATTAACATTACATGATGACAGATAATTTACTGGATTGTACAGAATAATATTGGCAACTGCGGTGGTGGGGCTGCGATAGCGTTGTCGCCTCACAGACGTTGTCCTTTCGATTCTCAGTTAGAGCGTCTTCTGTGTGGCGACATGCGTGAATGGGTGTTCCTTCGTTGAAGGTTGTGTGTTAGGCCCGGCAAGCCAGTACGTAAAAATCTACTGCCAATCATTAGCGGACCGGAGTTCCGCTGTGGCGACCCCTAACCGGGAAAAGCCGAAAGACACAAACAAACAGAATAATATTGGCAGTCTTTGTTAGCTGTCTGTTTCAATCCACTACTCAATGATGTTTTAAATTTTAAATGCAATTTGAAGAGTAAGAAATTGAAACATTATTTTTTATATTTTATTCATTCACATGATTTATTTACTTGTCACTTTATGTTTCACTTGTTAATATAATGCTTTTAATTATATGATTTTGTGGTTATTATACTTGGAACACTTTGAATAAAATCAACAGTTTTTGTTACAAAGGCGTGAAAGTGCTAATAAATTCTCTATTTGTATATTTTTGGGATTTTTGTTGTTAAATCTGATTTGCTGGTGAAAGCAGAACTGACAACAAGACTTCCTCTTACCTTGTGTTTAAGAACCATTTCTTTTACAAATCCTATCCAAGTGACCAGCTCTGAAAAGGATCAAGTACATGCCTTTGTTTGCTGGTACTGGAGGACTACATAAAGGATCTAAAATAATTTGTCTGTGTGTGCATTGTATATTTGTGTGTTCATGTGCTTTATACGTACAATACACAGACACAGACACACACACACACACACACACACACACACACACACACAACTATTTGGATTTAATTATTATGAGTTCATCCAAACAGGATTTCAACCAAATGTCATATAATCATGTATAATCATTCATATAATATATATATATATATATATATATATATATATATATATATATATATATATATATATATATACACACACACACACACACACACACACACACACACACACACACACACACACACACACACACACACACACACACACACACACACACACACACACACACACACACACACACACACACATATGTGTGTGTGTGTGTGTGTGTGTGTGTGTGTGTGTGTGTGTGTGTGTGTGTGTGTGTGTGTGTGTGTGTGCATGCACGTGCATGTGTAAGAGTGTGGCTCTGCTACAAGTGCTGGAGTCCCATGCGATGACAGACCACTGTCATAAAGCCAGGTACTCAAGCTTCTTGCAGTTCATGTAGGCCGCTGCTCTTCACTGAACTCTAATGAGTTCAGGCAGCTACTGCACCTTACTTGAACACATTATTCGAGTTCAAATGAGATACGTATGGCAGCTGTTGGGATGGAGTAGTAGGAAGATTTAAGGTTAGGGAGTGGGATTAGGATTTTAGGGTTAGGGAGTGAGAAAGGAATTTTAGAGTTTAAGAGCTGAAAGGGGTTTTAGGGTAATGGAGCAGGAAGGTAGTTTTAAGGTTATGGATTGGGAAGAGAGTTTCAGGGTTAGGGAGTGTTCAGGGAATTTATGTTGGTGTTTTAGGTTTAGGGCGTAAATGGGGACCTTAGTATTATGGTGGTAAGTGGAGTTTTAGGATGACAGAGTGAGAACTCAGGTTGAGAACTGGCTGGGAGTTTAGGCTTGATCTCCTGTTTCTGTACAGCCCTCTCAGCATTGACCCTATAAAATTGTATAGTCCTACAGTTTTATAGGGTCAGGTGTTGGGAGGACTAGCACATGTACCCCTGCAGTATTTTTGGTGGTGGACTATAGTCAAACAAAAGGTTGGTTCAGTACTAGTAACGTTAAAAGCAAGAAGTTTTAATGTTTATTGAGATGGTAAGTGGGATGGGAGTGTTTGTGCATTTGTTTGCTGGTTAGGGTGAAAGTAGGGCTAGTTAAGAGGATAGATTTTGTGTTGTAGATAGACACTTTACTATGTGTACGTGAGTTTGTCAAGCAGCAAATTGTTCACTAGTGTGTGAGCGAATGCTCTGCAGTATGTTGTTGAATGTTTGCAGCAGCCTGCATGGATGCACATTTGTTTGTGTGTGTGCGTGTGGTGTGTGTGTGTGTGTGTGTGTGTGTGTGTGTGTGTGTGTGTGTGTGTGTGTGTGTGTGTGTGTGTGTGTGTGTATGTGTGTGGAGGGGAGTGTTTGTGTATATATTTTTTATTAGTTTCTTCCTTGTTGCCCAAGAAAAAGCATTAAACCAGGGCAGTATGGCAGGAATCTGGGTCAGTGGGAGAAAGCTGCTGAATTTGGGATTTCCAGGAAAATCTGGGACAGTCGAGAGGTGTATGCTTACTCTGTTTAAGACTTTATATTGTGAAATGAGTGTCAACATACTTAAAAAAATTGTCACTTGTTTCCATTCCCATTTCTTTTGTAAGAACATTTAAAATGGCTTGCCCAGTATTTGTTGTATGACATGCTGATAAGCATGAAGATATTTACTGCACATATCCTGAAATAATATGTCACTTGTTATTGTTGTTATTATTTCTGAGACTAGGTAACCGATGACTACTGTGCCATAAAACATTTCACCCATATTATAAGACTAGGTAAAAATCCACTTATAAAATGTCCAGTGCTGCACTGAGGGGAAAGGTATGAAGCTGAACAGAGCAAGATGAACAAGCTTGTTAATGGACATGTCATTCTGATGAAAATGCAGTCGTTAGTAGCACTGACTTTCACAGAATAAAATGAACAAGCATGCATGTAAGATATAATCTCTCAACTTCTTTGCTCAAGAATTCTGAACATAGTCAAAATAACGAAGGGCAAATCAGGTACAGTTTTTAAACATTACTGTAATTCACTTAAGAAGTTAATAGAACAACAGGAATTGGATCTATATGCATTACCTGAACAATCAGAAGTGTGAAACTCTAATGAATGGTACTACTGACCACTTATAATCCTGAGTGATTACTAGAAAATCAAAACTTTTACAAGAGACAATATATGAGGCAAAATCATTCATTCATTTTACCTGGTGACTTTCCTTATTAGCCAGCTAGCATGTTTGTATATGCTTTGTTTACTTCTTTTCTTCTACCTAAGGTACCTTTTGTGCTACAACAAAACATTTAGTCTTTTTATTTTTTCACATGAATTCCAAGTATTTTGTATTTGTTACGTGTCTCATATTTGGAGAAGATGATGTAAACAATTGTTAGTTAGCATTTTGTCCCTAACAATCTCTAATTTACATTTGCCTGTAATAGCAGGGTCCTGGGAGAATTCATTTTGTGTTGGTTGAGGACTGGTTGGTTGCACTAATAAAGGTAAATGGAGGAGAAATTAGTTGGCTTCTAGATATTAGTACTGTGCTACTACAGAAAAATAATTATTCACAAGAAATAAGAAGTGTAAATGATGCTATGTTATGATGGGAGAATATATTGTGTGTATTGAGACCAAAGGTAAAGCCGCCTCCCCTTCTAGGAGGGATATAGATATAGAGAACACAATCACTGTAAGACTGCAAAGGGAAGTCTGCAATAACTTATTTTTTTCTAGCCACAGAACCTGCCAGATGATTCTCTACTCACACCCAATCAGACACATTCATTTTGCAGGGCAAGAGCTGGGCAACCCAGGGCAGGCAAAACCCTATGGCCCATTAATTCTTACCCAGGTTGCCCTACTGGCCTGTTCATTCCCCACCAGTCAGCTGACAGGAAGTGGACCAGCTTGGTTCCACAGAGCAGTCTACCCCTCCCCTAGTGGAATACTCCTAGCTTCCCCACAGAAGCTCTCCAAGCTGCACTGCATGACGTAGTGATCAAGTCTCCGCATGCTCACTTGACCATCTGCATGCAGAATGGCAGTGCATGCTCATATGCTCATGCTCCATGGATGTAACTCCTAGTACGTATGCTTGGTGTGTCACAGTCACTTCCCTCCCCCCAAGTATAGGTGGGCAGGCAGTGGCTGATCACTCCCATCCTCACCAGCCAGTTCCTTCTGGTGTCAAAATCCTAATCAAACTCAGGTCACTTTTGTCCCTCCATGTCACTAGAGCAGGTGCACTTACTTATTTTAATGTTTGGGTGTTTTGTACTTGTGTTTCAGCAGTGCTCAGTGTTCCTCAGTTCCCTACCTCTATGTTAAGATTTTAGGAACAGACTATTGGAATTCCTGTATCAATTATAATTATCATGTGTGCTTAGGCTGTGACTCATGAAAAAGTTTTGGCTGGACAGAATAATACTTAGAAATTCTTAATATTGCATTATCTTTTAGCGTACCCTGTAATTTGTTCCATTGTCAGACTGAGCTGTTTTATTTCTTTCAAGCTGCACGTCTAAAATGTAATAGAATCTTTTTTCTGCATTTCAATATGTAAATACCATATTTCAGAATGTGAGCATATATTTATGTATGGGGTAATCTTCCTGTCCTTATAGTTTCACATTATGGACAATAAATAATAATACTAATAATAATAATAATAATAATAATAATAATAAAGCAGGTTTTTCTTGATCCGATTTCTGCTTTCATTTTAGTTAATAGTTTCAATGTATTCTCCCTTAATGAGTTTTTGCCTGCAGACACATACCATTTGGAATAATAAACTGTACACTAATGTTTCTAATTATATTAGAGGATAAACAATTTTATTTAGATAGGTAAGCAAATGAATAATAGCTTGTTTTATGATCATAATTGTTTTAGTCTAATACATTTTTCATTGTTTTCACTTCATTGTTTTAAGATTGCTGTATTTTATGACTATTTCAGTTGTAACTACTGGTAAATGAGCTGAAATAATAAACTCCTTATATCTTAACAGGTACTGATGCAAGCTTCATGAGGCTATATCAGCTTCACATTTATCACTGAATCTGTCGTGTTCGGTAATATATTAGCCAAGAAATAACTTTCATATATTTCTCATGTGGCTAAATTATTAGAATGCTTGCCCAGTAATGATATAGCTATATTATCTGTGCAAGCAAATGTCTTAGTGTGTATATGTGGGTGTTATAAGAATCTGTCTAATTGGTTCATTCTCATTAAAGTTGTTACTAATGACATGGATAAATATTCAAACTATATGGTGCTTAAAGGCTACTATTGACTCAAATTGCGACAGGTGTAAGTAATGAACACTTCTTACTTAGGATCTTTAACAGCTTAATAAACAAATTTGGAAATTAACAGTGCTCTAGTACTGTGAATAAATCTGTCTGAAGCAGTGGTTGCATCTTGATCTATTGATAGCGTATGTGCTACTGGTTTTCCTTGCTGACCAATGGAATCCTGAATACTGGATTTACTAAGAAAGATAACCTTATACAACAGCAGTTAACAGAAAATCACTTCTGCAATCTCTAAAACTTAAAAACATTGCACATTTGAGCAAATGGCACACAAATAGTCAGAAAACACACAAAACTTTTCTTTTTTGTAGAAGGCCAACTCCCCCGTACCACTGATGTGGGTAAGACCCCATACCTGTGGTCTCTATGTGCGCTTGCTCTGACATTGTACTATTATAGAGAGAAGGGGAAAAGGTAGAAAAATGTAAATTCACCTTCTCCTTCCTCTCTAATACAGCACTCAATGTGCAACTTAGTTTGCAGTGACATTCCTTTAGCTTGGAACTTAGTGCGCACCGACATTCCTTTAGCATGGAACTTAGTGTGCACTGACATTCCTTTAGCTTGGAACTTTGTGTGCACTGACATTCCTTTAGCTTGGAACTTAGTGTGCATCGACATTCCTTTAGCATGGAACTTAGTGTGCACTGACATTCCTTTAGCTTGGAACTTAGTGTGCATTGACATTCCTTTAGCATGGAACGTAGTGTGCACCGACATTCCTTTAGCTTGGAGCTTAGTGTGCACTGATATTCCTTTAGCATGGAACTTAGTGTGCACTGACATTCCGTTAGCTTGAAACTTGGTGTGCACCGACATTCCTTTAGCTTGGAACTTAGTGTGCACTGACATTCCTTTAGCTTGGAACTTAGTGTGCACCAACATTCCTTTAGCTTGGAACTTAGTGTGCACCAACATTCCTTTAGCATGGAACTTAGTGTGCACCGATATTTCTTAAGCATGGAGCACAGTAGCAATGATATCCATGCTATGGCATTATGAGCATTATTGCATAATGACTTGACAGACATTAGGTTTCCACTGAATACTGTTAAATTCCAGAGTAGATTTCATTTTGGTAATATGCACATGATTTAATCTTTTTGCTGGGTCCTTAAGGCACAAAATAGCGTTACAGTAAAATGTGATAGTTTATCTTCAGTTGCTGTTTGGTTCTCAGAATATGCATCATGTCATTTAATTCAGTGATATAATGAAAGATATGTTAAAGGGAGGTTTTTCCTATAGGTTCATAGGTTGGTACTAGGCTATCGGCCCTATGGCCTATACAAGCCTAGCCATAACAATTCACTGGCTATTTCTTCCCACAATATTTACTTCCCTGGATCCCTGTCTAGCAGGGTGACTGATGTGATCCCTGGGGTGAATTTCCTATGTCCCATCCAATCACCAAGGTTCCTTTTGAAGAGGGCCAAAGAGGTGCTTTGCTTGACATGTATGGGCAGTCTATTCCAGAGTCTGGGAAGTCTCTGGGTCAGGAACCTATCCCTCCAACATGTTTTGTTCATTGTGATGACAAGGTTTAGATTCCTGGAGCATGTGTCTCTGAGGGATTGGGATTTCTTTAAGTGTAGCTTGTCCAACAGCTCTGGGTTTGACATGGCCTTGTATGTTAAGCAGAGATCGCCTCTGAGTAGACGATATGTGACACAGTATAGGTGGAGTTTTTTTAGACGGTCAGCATAGGGCATCTGCTTTAGGCCTGTGATTCTTTTAGTGAGGTATTTCTGCGGCCTTTCCAGTTGTTGCAGATGTCTTGAGAGGTACATACCAAATGGGGCGTTGTATTCTATAATGTGTCTAATGAGGGATGAGTACAGTGGGACAATGACCTCCTTTTTCCTGAATGAAAAGCCCTTAGTGATGAGGTGTGCCACATAGAAGGATTTCCTAAGTGTTGTGGCAATGTGGTTATCGAAGGTAAGACCACTGTCCACCTGTGTCCCTAAGTCTCTTATCACACTTTCGGTGTTTAGTGTACTGCCACCTATGTAGTAATTCATGGGTACATGTTTTTTCCCAAAGGGGATAACTATACATTTCTTGGCACTGAGCTTGAGCCCATGGCTCTGGCACCAAGCATCTCTTTCTGGAAGGCCCTTTTGTAAAATATCTACATCATTTGGGGATTCAATGATGGCTCCCAGTTTGCAGTCATCTGCGAACTTTGTTAGCCAGAGTCCCTTAGTGTTGGCCAGTACTTCAGAGAAGTAGATGCCAAACAAGAGCGGTCCCAGGACTGAACCCTGAGGTACTCCACTTGTCACTTGTTTGGAGCTGGATTTGGAGTCCTGCTACTTTTACAGTGTGGGTTCTGTCAGTAAGCCAGTTGGCAACCCATCGAGTGACGTAGGGATTAATGCTCGGCTTAGTAAGTTTATCTATGATTCCAGAGTTGGGGATGGTATTGAAGGCCTTGGTGAGTTCCAGATGGGCTGTGTGGACCCCCTTACCCTTGTCCACAGCTCATGAGACAAGATCGGCCCTTCACAAACCCAAATTGCATGGGGTCCAGTGTTTGAAGGTTTCCAATGTCTTTGTTTATTAGATCCATGATAATACGTTCCATGGCCTTGCAGATCAGGCTCGTCAGACTGATGGGGTGGTAGTTCCCAGGATCCAAGGAGGATCCCCCTTGTGGAGTGGGATAACTGTAGCTGTGCACCACTCAGTGGGCATGAATTCTGAGGTGAGGCTATGATTAAACATGACACTTAGGTGAGGTGTCAGTTCATTATGTAGTTCATGTAGTACACAGCCTGGGATGTCGTCTGGTCACATGGATGCTGTATTCTTAGCTTTGGTGAGTGTGTTTTTTACCTGTGTGGCCGTTATTTCCAGAATTTGGCAATCTTTCAGTATTGAGATGGGCCCTTTACGGAGTGAGAGGGGGGTGAAGTTTGCACTGAATTGATCTGCCAGGATATTGGCAATATCCTTGGGATCAGTATATTCAATGCCATTCTGTTGTAGCTCAGAGCAGATCTGAGCATTGCCATTTAGATTCTTGGCATAGTTATAGAATGCTTTGTGGCTGTCTTTGGAATCTTTGGCAATTTTATTTTTGTAACTAGCTTTGGAGGATTTTATGAGGTATAGTATAGTTTAATTATAGTTTCAGATACAAAACTAAAAATATTTACTGTTGGTTTTTTTGCTTCTTTTTTGAAAATATAAATTATTATCAGATTTATCAGAGTACTACCTATCTTCGTGACACAGAAGGATATAGCACTATGACACAAGACATTTATTTATTTTATTTATTTATTTATTTATTTATTTAAATTTGTTGACCGGGAGTGTCCGACTGGACGTGGGTCCATTTTCAGCGGAGGCCCGGGGAGAAAAGCTCCACAGTAAAATAAACAGACAGTAGTTACATTGGATTACATAGCGATTAACAATTTAACGTAGAAATTACTTACAACATATTACAGGTGAAGAACATAGTACATCAGTAGACAACTAGAATCTTTATCTGTGAAGTACATAACAGGCATTAACAAATGTAACAATGAGAAGTTCCTGCTGTATAATAAGTACTAGGCTTATGAGCATCTGAGCTTGCTATCATCAAGGTAGTTAGTGGAGGTGAAAGAAAGGTAGTAGTTGGATGGGGTGGGTGATATTAGAGTGGGAGTTGCAAGGGCATAGCCAGCATGTTTTTAGGTGCGCTTTTAATAAAGTTTTGAAGTTGGTGCATGATGGTACGGAGGTAATTGTGGGTGGGAGTGAGTTCCATAATTTGGCTATGGTGCAAGAGAATAGTGCTTCACCAGCAGAGTTATTGGCTTTAGTGATGTGCAAGTGATTTTTGTTGCTGGATCTTAGTGGTCTGGTGGTGCGATAGGGTTGGAGTAGATTCTGGAGGGATGGGACATTTAGTGGATGATTTACTAGTTTGTGGGCGAGTGAGAGTTGATACCACTGAAGGAGGTGAGGGAGTTCAAGCCAGCCCAGTTCAGCAAGTGAGAGACAGTGGTGACTACGGTAGGATGCCCCTGTGGCGAATTTGGCGATTTTGTTGTAGCAGGTCTCTACCTTGTTTAGATCACATTGCCTTAGGTTGGTATATACTGGAGAGGCATAAAGTAGGGTGGAGATAAGGTGGGAATATGCTATTGAAATCTTTGCTGCTTTGGTGAGAAATTGTTTATTTCTGTATAATGCTCCTAGTTTTTTGTGGACTTTTTTTATGGTCATGGATATATGAATGTCAAATTTTAGTTTATTTCCACTCCTAGCAATTTGGTGTGTTCAGTTGGGTATATAGTGGTGTTGTCTTTTGCTGTGATGTTAAAGTGAGAGTTGTTTTGAGTATGTTTGGTGGGTTGGAAGATGAGTAGTTTAGTTTTGTTTGGGTTGAGTATTAATTGGGCATCGGATAACCATGTTTCAACAGAGGAAAAGGCTTCCTGTGTGACTTTTTGCAATTTGGGTAGGGACTGGGCTGAGCAGATGATGGTTGAGTCATCTGCGTATTGGATGAGGGTGCCATGTTTGGTGGCAGAGGCTAGATTATTGGTGTAAACAGAGAAAAGTAGGGGTCCAAGGATGGATCCTTGGGGAACCCCTATGGAGACAGGTAGTTGGGGAGATATGTCATTCTTCCATACAACGGATTGTTGGCGGTCAGACAGGTAACTCTGAAACCAGTTGGTGACTGATTGTGAGAAGGATAGGTTATTGATGGCAGAGATAAGTTGTTTGTGTGGGACCATGTCAAATGCTTTAGATAGGTTTAGGAAAGTAGCAGAGGAGAGATAGCCATTGTTTTTATGCTGAAGGATAGTGTTAGTAAAGGAGAGTAAGGCAGTGGTGGTGCTATGGTTTGGTCAGAAACCATGCTGAGTACTGGAAAGGAGGTTGTTAGTAAGGAGGTAGTGTGAGACCTGAGAGTGTATGCATCTCTCTAGTATTTTGGAGAGTGGAGAGAGAATAGCTATGGGGTGGTAATTGGTTAGTTCTGCAGAGGGTCTGCCTTTGTGGAGGGGAATTATATGTGAGACTTTCCACAATGTGGGAACGTAACTTTCTGACAGAGATCGGTTAATCAAGATGGATACTGGGTAGGCCAGAGCATCAGCTGCGATTTGTAGGTATTCACTTGGGAGGTTGTCTGCTGCTAATTTGGTGGGTTTAAGTTTAGTTAAGAGTTTTTTTATGTTGGAGGTAGTTATAGGAGAAAAATAGAAGGCAGTGGGG
>NC_056745.1:1166454488-1166571988 GCF_019279795.1 Protopterus annectens
CCTTTTGCATTGTCTTGTAAGTCTTTTATTGTTTTATGTCTTCCAGAAGCTGCAAATATCTGAGGGCTATGTATTTTTCACAGGTAGATGCTAAAGGCTGGCAGTTTCTAGCAATGGGGGTTTAGCTTGGGAACTAAAGTCAGATGACAAGATGTGATGTCATCCTGCAAGCTAACCCAGCAGTAATATTTGAGATGTTAATTTAAGAACTCTCTGAGAGAGACAGAGTATTCTGTATTTTGTCTTTGACCTGACTAGAAGATCCATTCACCACACACTTGCCTTGCTCTGTATGTAAGTTAACTAGGGTACAGTAATTTCATTTAGATATAGTCTGGAATATAGCTGAGCTTAATTTGGATGTTTTGCTTTATGTATTTCAGACTGTCCTGCAATGTTATTTTAAATATTTCCTGTGATTTTGAACTGTGATGTAACTGTGATTATTTGCTGAGTATTTTCTTGTTCTTTTATTATTTATTATTAAATATATTTAAACCTATCATTGTGGGTGATATTTGTGAGACATATTTAAGTTCTGAGAGTACTTGCATATTTATTTGGTGACACTGCGGGCCACTCTTATTTGCCTTGCTCTTGGTCAAACTTCCATTTGTATTGATAGTAACATTACACAGTAAGATTAGACATCCTTTGTAAGGGCCTTAAAGTAGCTGATAAGAAGTGACTGATGGCAGTAATAACTACCTTATAGTCTGGGCAGAAGGGGCCATAGCTAGTAAACCTGTGCCAGGCTTTCCCAGGTGAGTGTGTGTGTGTGTGTGTGTGTGTGTGTGTGTGTGTGTGTGTGTGAGTGTGTGTGTGTGTGTGTGTGTGTGTGTGTGTGTGTGTGTGTGTGTGTGTGTGTGTGTGTGTGTGTGTCAGCTACTTGGGCAGGGACAAGAAACACTGGTTGGACAGAGAGGGTGCTGGAAGCCTTGGTTTGGTCACTCAGCTGAGATCTTAACTCTATAGCTGTACCAGTGGGATCTGGAGAAGGAGAGAGAAACCAACCCCAGACTGACTGTGGTCTTTGTGTGCCATTAAGGGAAATTGCACTTGATGCAGAGAGCTGCATCTGGAAATACTGTGTGTATACCTGTTACCCTCCCAGTGTGTATATCCCCCAGTGTTGCCAGTGGTGAGGATCGAGGATCCTTGATTACTGGGCCAGTAGTGAGGTGTCATGGGGGGGGGGGATTTGATTGTAGGTAACTGGTGGAAAAAAATATTGAAGTATTTTGTTGATTAACATATCCTGGATATATATGTTTGTCAGCATGAATAGCTGAAACCAAAAAAGTGACTTCACTTCTCGTGTAATTAATGTTCAAATTATGTGTGTAGAAAAGTAAAGCAATATTTGCAATTTATGTTTTAAAGTTTAGAAGAACTGTTAATGCACTACATAATGGCTCATTTTCATTAACAGAAATTTATGACTTTAATGTTATTCAGCAACCATAGACTTATATACTATACACTGAACATGTACAAGTAACCTGCAACAAAGGGTAAAATAAATTGCTCGGACATGAATTACTATAATTTGTAATAAATGCTATGTCGTAAGAATAATGGCAGCATCTCAAAACAGCATATGCGTAGACTATAGAACAGATATACAAATGAGCCAGGTATGGAAATAAGGTAATAAGGAACGTTGGTGGTGGAATGTAGAAGTCCAGGAAGTTAAAAAAAAGAAAAAAAATACAGAAGGAGTGCAGTCAAAAAGAGGGAGATAGAAAATATGGACCAGACTAAGAAACCATGCTCGTCGCTTAAGAAAGAGGCTAAAACAGCAGTTGCAATAGCAAAGAACAAGGTGGCCAAGGCACTCTATCAACTTCTGGAAAGTGACTCAGCAGATTACACACATAAAAAAAAAACTTTATCAGGCTACAAGGCTTTGTAATTTATTAATTTCTATCATTAATGTATTTTTATTGTTTTAGCTTTCTAGCTTTACTTTACCATTTTTTCCTCTGTATTTCAAGTAATTCTTTATCCCATTGTTCTTTTTCCTTTAAGGTATACCAATCTATAATTTTACCATTTAAATCAGATTTTAGGGTGTCCCATATATAGGTTTCAGATACGTCTTTATTGTTATTAAATTCAATGTATGTCTGTATCTCTCTGTGAAAAAAAAATTCGTTGAAGTCTTTTAGATTAGTGATATATGTGGGTATCCTAATGATATGTACATTGTTATTATATTTCATAAATATTTCAAATGTAATGGCATTATGATCAGAGAGTGGACATGAGACTCAAAATTTGCAATCAAATCATTAGAAACATAGACTCTCTCAATTCTTGATTGCTTTCCATATCTATTTGAAAAATGTGTGAAACGGTAAATCCAAGACTGAATATTCATTAATATCTTTAATACTAAATAAATCAGTAACCTTTATTAAGGCTTTGGCTGTAGCTGGTGTTCCTAGTTTCCCTTTAGTATTGCTATCATTCTCATTTAATATGCAATTAAAGTCTCTTGCCAATATTAAGCTACCTTTTGAATGTTGGATAATCTGATCAAAATTAAGTTTAACTGTTTTAAGACCTATACCTGGTATCCAATACACATTAATTAAAGTGCAAATCTTACAATTAATTTCTGTAGTGACTAAACAAAACATTCCTTTACCATCTCTATATGTGTTTAACGTATTTGGTTTAAGCAGAGACTTTTTCTATAAGATGGCTACACCCCTTCTTTTCTGATTGTATTAAGAGCTAGCTATTCCAGTATAATGTTTATTATTAAGCCTGTCTATATCATTTGTTAGTAAATGTGTTTCTTGAGTAAATATGACCTGAGAATAGTGTAGTTTTAAATATTTGTTTAGACTACCCCTTTTGCAAGCATTTTTTTAACCCATTAATATTAATAGAAATGCATTTCAAATTTGTTGTCATGTAATTCAAAAAGCTTTTTGATTAAATACTTCAAGGCTTTAAAATGTGAAAATACATATAAACCACTTGAATAATACATGGCAAAATCTATAGACCTAGTGGACTTAGTGTTACTAAGAACCGTTAGAATATATATACAATTGTCGACACCAAAAAAGGGGAAAAACATTACAAAATATGTAAGCATGAAGTTATTTTAACTTTCTCTGCCTACATGGAGTATAACATTCCTGTCTTAGATAATAGTTCCATCCAATTCATACTACCCAACCAAAGAAGTAGGATTAATTCCCCTCCCCCATTCCATAATATATCTAGTTAATGGAATAACTCCCAATGAATGTGTGGTCTCTCTAAACTAAGTAAGTTGATCAGTATAGATTCTATACAGCTTAATATTTATTATAAGATGTTATAATCAGTATAAAGAGGGGCTTCAATTATCCCATTCTTTCACAATTTTTGTGACTATTAATCATTTCTGAAATGCAGACATTTATTGTATGTACCAGATTAATTTCATATGTTATATTAATCAGAATAAATTGCTGTTATCTATATTATGTGTTATGGCCAACACTTATACTTCTTATATAAATGTTTTCGTAACATAAGTCTTAATAGCACTAAAGAATCATAGTCAGTATAATGTTTAGCTAAACCATAGTGCATAAAAATTATGTTTATAAAGATTACTCAAAGAGCTTTTCTAATCAATGCTAATTAATTACCTTTTTTAAACTATTTGAGAAAACAGCATTGTAATTGCAGGTATTAGTCTGTGATCTGTGGTGAACTGTTCCCAATTATGCTAAGTATTCATTCATATCACCTGCATCTTGCTTTAATCATATTCGACTATAGCAATATACATTTCTGTGTTAACACTAAAATTAGTTTACTTTACATTTGATTAGGCAAATCCTTTATTTCAATTTAAGCAGTTACATTACTTAGCAAGCTCACTCCAGTATTAGAATTGCTGTGTATAAGTTGTGTCTAAGAAAGTAACACTCCAGATGTAAAATTAATAGAACTTAAGCATCATTGGTGTTTATATATACAGCATGTATGTCTAACGCATGTCAAAGCATGTGAGATGAAGCTGTAACATCTAGTGATGTCCCATCTTAAGAACTGGCATAAACAAATTAAAATGAAGATATTTTACATATCATTTCCTTTACAGATTTATTTCTAAATATATTAACCCGATTTAAGACTAAATGCATTCCTAGGGTTACTTGTTATGAATAAAACAACAGCAACATAAATCCATTTCAAACAATTTGAGTCAGGTGAAGCTGCTGCAAGAATAAAACACTAAAATACATCCTTCAAAGATTTAAGTTATGAACACATTTTCATTAGACAGCAACATTGCTGTTGTTTAAACATATATCTGTCATAGAGAAGAGTGAATTGTTCAAAAATAAAATAAAATCTCATCCAGAACCAAGGCAGATTTAACATATATATATTATATATATATATATATATATATATATATATATATATATATATATATATATATATATATGTCTATTTTACATGGTCGACTTTTCACAAAGTTGATTTTCATATGGCCGAGATCATATGATCGACTTTTGGAAAACCGACCATGTAAAATAAGCACAAAAAACACAACAAACACTTACCTTAAAACTGTTAGCAGGGGGGCAAGCCCCCCTGCACCACTCATGGGGGGCTCTGTTCCCCACACCCTCCGTAACTTAAATATACCAACTCCAAAATCGCACTACAGTGCGGAAGAGGGAAATTTTCCCATTCCGCACTGTACAGAGATAGCGGTTCCCCATGGTTGGCTTTTCAAAAGTCAATCATATGTTCTCAGCCATATGAATTTCGACTTTGTGAAATGTCGATCATGTGAAGGGGACCCATATATATATATATATATATATATATATATATATATATATATATATAATATATATATATATATATATATATATATATATATATATATATATATATATATATATATATATCTATAGAGAGAGAGAGATAGATAGATATGAATGAATTATTAGCAACATATGTTCCAAAGGTATGAAAGTTCTTGTTATCATAAGATCTGGACATACTTTCACATGTTGCTGTAAAATATTAAAGTAACAATAAATGCTTCTAATAGGAGTCCAGTAATGACACCCAATATCCTAGTGTCTATCTTATGCATACGTTTAAAGTCCAGCAATCATTCACCTATAGTCTAGCCTTGCTTTCACGTCTTTTTCATTTTTCCACCTCACCATCCCACTATTTGAGTTATTTTTATTCTTAATTATTATATGAATACGTAGCTTCTTTTTTCCCTGTCTTCAGTGTCACTGTTAATATTGACCAATTAATCTGTAAATACTTTGTAAATAGAGTTTAAAATAGTAGTAGGTTTTGTATTGTACAACTTTGCTTTGTTTCAGTATTGCACAACCGGTTTCAGTTTCCAGTTGTATTATATAATTAGCTTGTTTCTTTCACTTAATGATATAGGTTTACAAAGGTTACACTGTGCACATTAAGATTTTTTTTTATAAATTATCATTTTAACACATTGTGCAGTGATTAACATTTACATCATTGCACTTATGAATATTAAATAATTTGATTGCTCCATCAGAAAGTGTTGAGGGGAAGGCGTATTTTATGCAGGTTCCACTATTGTGTGTCCTGTTATATACTAACCCAAAGGAAAGCTAACAATTTGCTAGCAAGGGAGTGAACTGATATATTAGATGATTTGTGTTTATGGTGGGAATTTTATTTATTCAAAGGACGAAACTGAAAGAAAAAGCTTCAACAGCTAACAGTCCTCACTTGAGCCAAACACGATGTGGAAAGCAAATTATTCAAGTCACCTAGTCATCCATGCGCAAATCCGTTGCTCGGCTTCAAACAGCAAATCAAAACCAACACTCATCTCCCAATCATCCAGTCAGTATCACATCAACGAAAAGCCAACAATGAAGACAAAATAAGTTCAAAACAACCTCTTTCCCCACCATGATCAGGAAGAAACAACACAAGCATATCAAAGAGGAGCCACAACTCTCCCAGACACAACAACCTAGCACCCACAACACAGCTACATTATGATCTCTCTCTAATCCAAAAAGAAAAAAAAGAAAGAGAGAGAGAAAGAAGAAGGAATGAAAAACACACAGCATAGCTGTTCTCCTCCACAAAGCGCATTTCCAAATCCCATCCACAGCAATAACTCACATTTCCAAAAAGGCCAGTGGATGACACAGAGCCAAATGGTAACTGCCTTTACTTCACTAAGAAGAAGATGTACACATTTCAAATGTCACACCCCTCACATGCAAGTCACTACTTGAGGAAAAAAACACTGCATTCATGGCTAAACACCACCAATGTCTCTCATATGCCACTGAATATAATATATTTAACAAAAAACTAATTTCCAAGGATACTATTACTATAGTAAATTAATTTATACTTATGCTTTAATGTAAAATAATTTAGTACTATAATTGTAGCCCTAGCTCTAGTTAGCAAACTGAATGCACTATATAAAGGGTAAATGTAATAAAGAGAACTTGGTTAACTTAATGTATTTATGTCCATGTTTCCCCTTCCTGAAGGTAAAAAAGGTTTGAGAATAAAATAAACAATACTCCTTATTTAGAAGCATGTATTAGAGAACTTAACAAGGATAATAACATTGAAACTGTTTAAATAGAAATTTTTCTTTCAGTTTCTTATTTTTTCTCATTGGTTTTCCATCGTTTTCTTTCTGCCATTCTTTTCAGGGAACTGCTATTCCAGTCCATGGCTTCTGTTTGTTCAATTATATATTTTTTTGTTTTCAGAAAAAACACTGCAGTAGCCAAGTCATCAAATATTCTGGTCCCATCTGGGAGGAATAAATTAAGTCTAGCAGGGAAAAGCAAATGCACCTTTATCTGTTTTCTTTTTCTTTAGTTTTTTAATTAATGGCAGAAAACATTTCCTTTCAGATATCACTATAGAGGAATAATCATCGCCAAATCTTATAAATTTTCCTTCTAGTTTAATGGGAGACTTTGACCAAGCATTCTTAAGTATCAATTCCTTGTCCTGTGATGAAAAAAAACTTTATAATTGTAGATCTTGGTGTTGAATTATTTTCAGAAAAAGCAGCTGGCATAGATCTGTGTGCTCTCTCAATGCCATAGGACATTGCTTCTGGCAAATCAAGAATGTTAGGAAGCCAGGATGTTAACAAGTTTGTCATATTACTCCCTTCTCTTTTCTCATGTAAACTAAAAATGCAAATATTACTTCTTCAAGATCTATTCTCCAGATCATCTGTTTTACTCATTAGAAGGGTATTTTGCTTTAGAAGGAATTCAGCGTTGTTTTCTTCTTCCAGTGATCTTCTTTGCACATCATTTAGAGCTTCTTCTATTCCTGAAATCGGTAATTTCTTTTGGTTACGCAATACTTGTATTAGTTCCATTTGCTTAGTACATTTTTTCTTGAAAATGTCCAATTTATTATCCATTGTATCCATTTTTAGAGACAGTTCCTGGATGTTAGTCAAAATCATTTGAAACTCTGGTACTTACATATCGCAATCAGATTTTTAAGCAGGCATAATTTGCATGGTTCTCGGAAAACAAATGTATATTATAGTGAAAAGGCATGTATAAACTCCTAACTACTATTCTATCACATTAGTTAGGCAGCAGGAACAAGAATAAATGCAAAATTCTTCTTCCTGTTTAGCGTCATTTACCGACATGTTACTGTAAAATAAAATGAACATAGCTGCTGCTACAAAAACGTCCTTAGTGGTATAACAGAAAAGAAGTCCTAGATCATCAAAATGAGATATACCAACAGACCAGTTACACAAAAAAAGTATATTTTCAAAAATGTTTATTTCGGTTAATGTAATTATGTATTAACAAATGAAGTATTATATAGCCCAAATGTAAGAAACAGTGAAAGTAGCTGTAGTGATTACTTGCTTGCCTTTTCTTGGAGAGTGTTGCAAAGGGGACAGGTATTGATTTTATAAACAGTTTTGGAATCGTTGTCTTTACTACTGTGGTACATGTTATCAACATGACATGTCATAAAGAATTATTAATCCTACTATGTTTATATGTCTTAAAGGATTACTGAATAAATATACTTGATTTTGTTATTAAATGGCCGACTAATTACTTCGTGTTTTTTTACTGTGTGGTGGAAAGTTGACAGCTATTGCTATTATAATACTTTCAAAACAGTCATTTCTCTTGGCTATTTGAGTCTTACACCAGATGTATTCTACTAAGTAGGAGTCCTCCATTTAACTGAACCCCACATGCATTCAACACCTTGAGTATGTACACCAGTGTCAGGGTCCACAAAGTTATATTTATGATTTACTTTCTCATATCTGAAACCAGCTTCTTCCAGTTCCTTAGTTTGCTAAGCTCTCCAAGAGTTGAAATAAATTGTGCTGCCCTCTTTAATATGCTCATTTATTTTCTGAAATAAAGTTGAAGCACTTCAGTCTGGCACAGTTACATGAAAAGTTTCCTTGACCTCCTTGCATATACCTCCAAATATCCATTGCTGGGGCAATACATGGCCGACATTACTTTTCCTTTTTGTGAAGAGACTTTCATCAATTTCTACAACATGTCCTGGATCACCTATTTTTTTCTTTTCTCTTCTCTTTTCATTTGAAGTACACCGATGTCTCTTAAATAATTGTTCCAGTCAATCACTGTTTTATCTGACATATCTAGTTGTTCAAAACAGAACTGTATGGAAGTCAATTCTTTACACCAGCAGTAAATAAAATGCAAGGCTGTAGTAAAACTGATTTGACTTCCTTCAAGCCCGTTCCCACTACGTATTCCCAGATGCCGATAACATTTCTCCACATTACATTTCTAAAAAAATTTGTTTCCCAAAATATAACTTCATTGGCCGGAACTGCTTTCTCGAGTATTGGGCAGATTGCCATAGTGCTGAAAGAATTTAAAAGAATCTTTTCCAGTACTGGGCAAATTCCACAGATGCATCTTTACAGGAAAAATTTGATACATTATTAACCTGCAATCAAAACCACTTTAACAACACACAGAGATACACACATTTCACAAGAGACTTTTACATTTTCCGGCATGAGAATGGCTCGACAAACAGCTGCTCTTTATCTTAAGAATCTGGTTACAATGGTACATAAGTACAGAAACTCCTTTTTCACAGAATTATCATGAGAGTTTGGTTTTGTATCACTCATCTTGAAGGTGTGGAGTAATTCCAGATTACAGTTTGAGAGGAAAATATAATAAAAATCAAATAATATTTGTATGTTATCAACCAGGATGATTTAAATTATTGACTTGTAATAAAAAAATAGGTACAATATCTTAAAAATAAAATTTCCTGTCAGAAATATGTTAGGAATAGCAGAGCTGGTGAATTCTGCTCTTATCTCCTAGCAGCTTGGTCATGCCCCCATATAGTGATGTTTTTTGATGTATGGCTAGCAGCAAATTTAGCCATTTGTTATTAATGGTTTTTACCATTATCATTTGGTATGAGTGGAGATTAGTTAAGATATCTGAGGTGTAAAAAAAACTGGAGAAAAGACAGGCCCTATCTTTAAATGGGTATAATTTGTGATGCAGCTCCTAACTTTATATATCATGTCTGACTGCTAGTTGGTGCTGCTAGATTAATATCTTGGTAAAATTGCAGCCCACTATACTCTACCATCATTCCTACTAAGTAATGCAACCTTTTGATGTTTTCAGCACTATTTGAGAAGTCATCCCTTATGAATGCTGTCTGACTTCAACATGACCACACTCCCCATGTTTATCCTTAAAGCTTATAGGAGTTCTACCATGCTCAGTTTTGGACCTCTGCTCTGCCTTTTTATTGACACCATTGCCAACATTTTCTTTAAAAAATATCTTTCTTATGGCAATGACAGTTTTCTGGTCTGCTATCATTAACTATAATGCTATGAGCAAGCATCTGTCTCAAAGCATATTTTGCCTTCACAAAAGGCTAACTCCATTAGGATCTGTCATCAGGCACACAAAAACAAAATTTAAAAACTTGCAACTCTAATAAACTTTCCCAGTACCATCTTCTACATGTACTCTCAACTTACATGATCTATCACTTGAAATACCCAGTGAAATGAGCCCCTGTACACGGGACTGGAAAATTTCAATTTTGGTTTCGATTAAACATTTCTTTCTTTATTTCACATTTGTGTCTTGTTTTTGCACTTAGTCTCCATGTTAGTGATAAATAGACCTTTTAAATGCCCTTGCATTAACTCTTTATTTATTTATTTATTTAAATTTGGTGACCGGGAGTGTCCGACTGGACATAGGTCCATTTTCAGCGGAGGCCCGGGGAGAAAAGCTCCACAGTAAAATAAACATCCAGTAGTTACATTGGATTACATAGCGATTAACAATTTAACATACCAATTGCTTACAACATATTTACAGATGAAGAACATAGTACATCAGTAGACAACTAGAATCTTTATCTGTGAAGTACATAACAGACATTAACAAATGTACAATGAGAAGTTCCTGCTGTATAATAAGTACTAGGCTTATGAGCATCTGAGCTTGCTATAATCAAGGTAGTTAGTGGAGTGGAAAGAAAGGCAGTGGTTGGATGGGGTGGGTGATATTAGAGTGGGAGTTGCAAGGGCATAACCAGGATGTTTTTAGGTGCGCTTTTAGTAAAGTTTTGAAGTGGGTGCATGATGGTACGGAGGTAATTGTGGGTGGAAGGGAGTTCCATAATTTGGCTATGGTGCACGAGAATAGTGCTTCACCAGCAGAGTTATTGGCTTTTGTGATCTGCAAGTGATTTTTGTTGCTGGATCTTAGTGGTCTGGTGGTGCGATAGGGTTGGAGTAGATTCTGGAGGGATGGGACATTTAGTGGATGGTTTATTAGTTTGTGGGCGAGTGACAGTTGATACCACTGAAGGAGTTGAGAGAGTTCAAGCCAGCCCAGTTCAGCAAGTGAGAGACAGTGGTGACTACGGTAGGATGCCCCTGTGGTGAATTTGGCGATTTTGTTGTAGCAGGTCTCTAGCTTGTTTAGATTGCATTGCCTTAGGTTGGTATATATTGGAGAGGCATAAACTCTTACCTCTCAATTGTCCATATTTTCACAAAATATCCAGATTTTTGCCTCCTATTTTAATCTGTTCCTCAAAAAAACGGTGGTTTTCTGAAAAATCACTAAAAGCTGAAATCACTAAATAATGACAATCATTTGAATTTCAGACTTCATATCCTTCAGAAAATGCATGCTACCATAAATCCTGTTATTCTAGCAACTTTCTAAGTTTATAAGAGCAATATTTAAAATCTGTCCCTATATTTTTGGCCTTTGTCCCCAAATATTTTAGTCTTTTCCCAGATTTCATGCACTAAGATTGCAAATTACCTAGCTTATAAATCACATTTTTGTATATATTGTATCAAGTAGCTGTCATCAACTGTACCTTCTGTCACACTTTCTGCATTGCAATATTGTATACTGTATATAATATAATGTTTGGTTTAATCTGCTTAAAATAATACTGAAAATCTTGTTTGATTTGCTTAGTTTCACATTTCAAACTTTTCCTCAAACTGAAAATTGAATTGTATATGAAAATTTTATTTTGTATTTTGTACTTATATTGTGGAGCCTGGAGAGATGGAGATATGCTCTAGAGAGAAGAGGAATGAAGGTCAGCAGGAATAAGACAGAATATATGTGTGTGAATGAGAGGGAGGATAGAGGAATGGTGAGGATGCAAGGAATAGAGGTGGCGAAGGTGGATGAGTTTAAATACTTGGGGTCAATAGTTCAGAGTAACGGTGAGTGTCGAAGAGAGGTGAAGAAGAGAGTACAGGCAGGATGGAGTGGGTGGAGAAGAGTGTCAGGAGTGATTTGTGATAGATGAGTACCTGTATGAGTGAAAGTGAAGGTTTACAAGAGGGTAGTGAGACCAGCAATGTTATATGGGTTGGAGACAGTGGCATTGACAAAAAGGCAGGAGTTTGAGCTGGATGTGGCCGAAATAAAGATGTTAAGATTTGCACTGGGTGTAACGAGGGTGGACAGGATTAGGAATAATTATATTAGAGGGTCGGCCCAGGTTGGAAGGTTTGGAGACAAAGCCAGAGAGGCACGACTACGTTGGTTTGGGCATGTGCTGAGGAGGGATGCTGAGTATATTGGGAAAAAGATGCTAAGGGTGAAGCTACCAGGCAACAGGAAAAGAGGAAGGCCTAAGATAAAGTTTATGGATGTGGTGAGAGAGGACATGCAGGTGGTTGGTGTGACAGAGCAAGATGCAGAGGACAGGAAGAAATGGAAACAGGTGATCTGCTGTGGCGACCCATAACGGGAACAGCCGAAAGAAGATGACAATGATTGTGGAGCTTTTCTCCACAGGCCTCCTCTGAAAAATGACCAGTGTCCAGTCGGACTTTCTCGGTTAATAAATGTTAAATAAATAAATAAATAGATAAAATAAAGATGTCCAGAAGTATGATTCTTACCCATAATTACTATTACATATGTATTTTGTGCTTTTTCTCCTTACATATTATTTAATATTTTGAGTTGTTATACTGTGTTTATGCTAGTCTTTTTTCAACCATTTTATCTATGATAATTGTAATTATTTAATAGAGTCAGAAGATATCCCATGCTTCTCAGTTTAGCGGGTTGTCACCATTGTTTTCCTCTGTCATTTCTCATTAAACAGGAGCTAGATTAAAAAAAAGTAGAGACCAGTGCAGATGCATGAACACCTGAATGGAAGGGGAAGAAAGCTTTTATTTACTGATGCTCACAGTTTATAAGTGCTCATAATGATGTATGCACAGCTGGTTTGCAGTCCTTCTATAACTATGCATGTTGCCACAGTACATATTTTTGTGTAATCTGCAATGTTTCCTGATCTGGAGAGTCTTTGAATAAGGTGGCATGCTGCATTAAAACGACATATGACACAAGTAATTTATATCCCTTTTAAACTCCAGTCCCTTATCTCTGGCAGTTATAATAACATGCTGGATTACTACACTCTAAGGTCTTGCCGTGTTGAAGCATAGATGTCAATTACACCTTCTCCGTGTGTGGTAGAACCAATTTCTTTTGTCATACTCTTGTCCTGAGGGTGTTTAAACTAACATTAACCTCTTCAGAGTAAAGGTAAATTTGACTTCTGTGTACATTAGTGAAGAGAATGCCACCACTTTTATCAGAATTAAAAATATTTCATTCTGTGCACATGCTAACGTCTATTGGCACACAACACTGTACAGGTCTCTTTGTCAGAGTCTGTATTTTCTTTTACTTACTGGGTTTATAGCAGGTCAGCTATGCCTACATTGTGTTGTTTGATTTACTCTAGCATGCTTTGCATTCCCTCTTCCTGAGCCTTGCATTAAAATAAGAATCAAGCCAGTGTTTTTAGGAGGATGAACGCTAAGAGTAAATGTAGTTTAATAAGTTTTATCAAATAAACAAGTCCTTTCATTTGTGCTAATACCATGTATAATACAAATGTTTGCTGTAAAACAGTGAAACGTTTCCAGTTCATGTTTACAGATGTGACAGAAATTACTCCTGGGTATCTTTATTTGTTTCTATCCGCATTGCTCCATCCTTACTTAGTTACATTTGGAATACTTCTTTGTCACAGATGACTGCATATTCCAGATCGCCTGTTTGTACCAGCTGTCTGTTTTAGGTTCAGACACAGCTTGAATGCTATGTTGCTAATTACCACTTGGCTAGTACTTTGTGTTTCTTTGCCCAGCACAGGATAGATACTACATGGCCTTTCTTTGCCAATACCCTCCACCTCCTACCTTTTGTATTGTCATAATTTGTTGCATGGTCCCTATGTTTTTTCCAGCCATGTAGACAATTTTACAATTTATTTTTCCCTCATGCTTCTTTGGCAGCTTGTCATGTCTAACTTAACAGAGTCATGCTGTCATTTCTAGGTGCTGGTATCATCACTAAAATCAGATTTTGAAACAAAAGACATTTCAGGAAAAACTTCCATCACATATATACCACAATAGGCTGTGCCAGTGCTTTCAGATAGCATAATAAAATGCACCTTTTCATTAATCCTTTTATTTATTAACCACATAAGGCCACTAGGCAAAAGAATCCCTTTTCAATGGCAGCCTGTGACGAGTCTAGTTACACAATAGACAAATGAAGTGTGAGGGATTCAAACTCTGGATTCCAAAAAGCAGTGCTTTTACAACTCATGGTCTCAGTTCCTTACACTCACTGCCAGAATTTTTTCAAAATCTTAAAGCACAAACTAAAACATTTTCTTTAGATGAGTTATGAGCCATTTCCAAAGGTTAAAACAAAACTCAGGAACATTCTGAGATTTTTTTATTTGTGACAGTTTAAAGTAGATATTATAAAAGTACAGTGTATGGTGAATGCCTCTTTGCATCTAATCAAGAATCACAAACATTTTAAGATATTGTAACCAAGATGCCACACTGAGTTTGTATATGCAGTCTAGAAGCTGCTCGCGACATAAGTACTGCTGTATATTTAGCATTTTCTATTTTCATTCTTTTGTGTCTGTCAGTGCATTTAACCTGAAATATGTTCTGGCTTCTTCTAGACATGACTTTTGTCCCCTTACAAAAAGAAGGATGTTTAACTTAGACTGCAAACCGAAGGCTGTCTTGCTTTATAGCCAAACTGCTATGAACTGATGTTAACCTAACTGAATGTTGTGTATGGCACCCAAAAAAAAGTCTCAACAAAATCCTTTGCACTGTTGTGTGCTCTGTTTTCTGGCTGTAATCAAACTTTGACACGTATTGAGTTTGATTCTGATATTGAACACATTAAAGTTACTGCTTCTCCTTAACATATTCCATTCATGAGATCAGAGGAATTACCACCTGAAGCAGTAAGCATGTAACAAGGGACTCATGTCATGTGCTCTCCAATATTCTCCCAGCAGTTAATATGTTTCATGCCCAGCCAGCTGACAGATGAATGGACACATAACTGCGCCAAAGTGTCACTGCAACATACTGAAAATACATTGACTGCATGTACTGTTCAAATATGTAAAAGGAAGCATACAAGTAAAATGCTGGGCACACATGCTGGCAGTCTGCAGTAAAGCCCAATCACACTTAAAGAGCTATTCTGAATAATTCACTTCAGCTAGAGGCATACCTCTCAGCTGCCCATAATTTTGCAGAATGTCCCTGATTTTTCCTCATACTTTTTGCCCTGACACAGGTAAAATGTCTGATTTCTGTAGAATCATTGAGAATTATAGTCAGCCAATAATGCTAGTCATTAGAGTTTCCTTTTGTTCAGAAAGGGCACATTGATGAAAAAAACTGTTGTTCAATTAACTTTTTAATTGATTTAAAGTACTATGTAAACATTATCCCTGATTTTGATCTATTGTCCCCCCTCCCCATTATTTTTATCTTTGCACAGAATACTTGACCAAAGAACCTGAGAGGTATGACTAGATGTATGGACACATAACAAAAGGAAGAAACTGTTGCTGAAGGGTAAAAAGACACAAATTCCCAATTGGAAAAATTCCCTCCTTAGCCTCAATAAGAAAATTAGATCACTAGTGAAAAGATCCAAAGCCATTATGAATCGAAACTAGCCTCGAGTCCGAAACAAAGGCTAACCACAAAGCCTTTTTCGGTTATGTCAGAAACCTCCATGGCAAAGCCCAGGTTTGTTCCAAAATAGTTCTTAATGGTACCACTTACACTGACCCTGTTGACAGCCAACCTGCTAGAAGATAGGTTTGGCACAAACTTCACCCTCTTGTCCCCCTCCCCCACAAAGGCCAATTCGACATCCACGATACTTGCCCTGCACCTCACATCTCCATAGATCAAGTGTTAAAGGCCTTATCCAAGGCAAAGAACACAACTTCCATGGGATCTGATAGTATCCCAGGCTGTATTCTGCAACATCTCCAGCAAGAACTAGCCTCACCATTGAGCACCCTATTCAACCATAGCTGAAGTACAGGCTTCATTCCACCAAAGTGGAGAACTGCCATTGTCATCCCTTTGCACAAAGGTGATGCCACTACTGACCCTGGAAACTATCACCCTATTAGCTTGACAAGTTTGCTCTGTAAGGCCATGGAGTGTATTATTATAGACCTCATAAACAAGGACATAGGCAATCTCCAAGCACTTGACCCCACCCAGTTTGGATTCATCAAGGGCAGATCTTGCTTGTTGAACCAGGTTGACCTTTTTGAGACTGTCACCAAGGCAATGGATGAGGGAAAGTCAGTACATGCAGCTTACCTTGATTTGGCCAAAGCCTTTGACACAATCTGCCACTCAGACATCATCGTAAAGCTAACACAACTTGGTGTAAATCCCTATCTCATCAGGTGGGTGGCCAACTGGCTGACCGACAGGACCCACAAGGTCAAAATAGGTACCACCACCTCCAACAGCAGACCTGTCTAGTGGAGTTTACCAGAGATCTGTCCAGGGACCCCTATTGTTTGGCATCTACTTCTCAGAGGTCCAGGCAAACACAAAAGGCCTGTGACTCACCAAGTTTTTGGACGGCTGTAAGCTGGGTGCTGTCATTGGCTCCCCAAATGATGTTAACATACTACAAGAGGGTTGCACAACAACAAATGACTAGTGCCAAAGTCATGGCCTTAAGTTAAATGCAAAAAAAGTATTATACCATTTGGCAAAAACACGGCCTCTACTGGTTACCACATCAACATCAACCCTCTAAAAACAACTGGTGGTGAGAGACCTGGGTACAAAGGTTGACAACAATCTCACATTTGACCATCATGGCAATGGTCAGAAAAGATTTTTACTTGGTTCATCTCATAAGTAAAGGGATTGTATCCAGAAAAAAGGAGGTTATTACCTTTCTGTACACCTCCCTCATTAGACCAATAATTGATTACAATGCCCTGTTTGGTATGTACCTCCCCAAACACCTGCACCAACTGGAAAGGACACAGAAATGCCTCACAAAGAGAATTCATGACCTCCAACATCTGTCCTATATGGACAGGCTCAAATCACTATCACTCTACTCGGTATTGTACAGATTGCTCATAGGTGATCTGTGTCTCAACTAAAAGGCAATCTCAGACCCTGTTCTACTAGAAATGCTCCATAACCATAAGCCTAACTCCTCACACGTTACTCAATTGAAAGGCTTAAATCTAATATGTGACATTAACAAAACCTGCTGGAGAGACAGGTTTGTCTCCCAGAAGCTACCCTGTCTCTGGAATAGACTCCCCATACACGTCAAACAAAGTACGTTGCTGACCCTCTTCAAGAACAACCTTGATGAGTGGAAACCACAAATTTGTTCCAGGGGTTCCACCTGTGTCTCTCATTGACAGGGGCAACAGGTGCTGATTGAGGTTTCTATTCTGGGGATAAACTCTTGCCTAGGCTTGTAAGAGGCTCAGGGCCATTAGCCTTGTAATCTCGTATGATCCTATGATCCTATGTGACATTGGGGAATGCTCAATGCTAGCAACTACTTTTGCACACTAATTATTTCTCAGCTACTGACACCAAGTGGAGACCAAAGAAAATGCTGGCAACCTCCCCAGAGGAGAAACACAGGAGGTTGTCATGCAACTTCCAATGATTAAAGAAGCAATTTCTGATGTGTAATTTCATATCTAAAACGAAAGAACTAGGCGGTGGAGGGAACAGGGATGGTTGGTGTCTGTTTGGTACCAGTGATGGGAAATAGTCGGGGGGGGGGGGGGCACAAAAAAAGTCAGTCAAAAATCCTGAATAGTGGTATAGCTAGTAATGCAATCTTTCTTACTGAGAACTGGGTGGGGGTAAATAAGAAAAATGGAATGCTCAATATCAGCAGAGGGGTCAAAAAGATGCAGAACAAGGATGAATGGAAAGGAATGAGTACCTGTCCACAATGTCTGTGAAGAAAACTAACTGATCTAGTGCCTCTAATGGAAAATATGTAATGATACTATGGCCACAACATAAGCATGATAAACGGAGAACTGTAAGTGGGATATAAAGAAGCAGTGAGACTATATGTGGTAAAAGTTACAACTCAACATTTTAAGATGTTGCCGAAGTATAACTTATGTAGAGAATTCTGAAACAGAGGTTACACACAAGTTATGCATGCCTGCAAAAAGTCAGTTACACCATATTCACTATAGCTTATGGCAGTGAGCATTTTACAATTACTGTCAGTTCATATACCCTTTATCAAAAAACACTTGTAAAGGCTAATTTAAAGTGCACATATATTATCCAGGCAAACACCCACATTTCAGATAATACAGACTCCCCTTATCATCCTCTTGTTTTACTATCCATGGAAAACCATTTGTGCAAGAAAACACTATTAGAAATCCTGGAGATTGAACACACATCATCTAGGGTTTCAAACAAAAGCTGTTGGCTGAGCAGACCCCAAAACTTTATCAGATGCTGAGTATTGAAACCATAGTCCCTGAAAATGGTAGCATGCCTCAATAAAAAATACTACTCCGTCAACTGCTATAGTAAAGGATGCTTTGTCCTGCAGCAGACGGAGAGTAAAAGATGTCTTTAAGGGTATGTATACTGCTACCTCCTGTACAAATCCATTCATCCATCCATCCATCACCCCTTTTTCACATATTTTGCACATGGAGTTGGAGTGTCACATCAGCAATGTCAATGCTCACATCACTGGGTGTCCAGCAATTGACCTTCAGTCCTTCAGTACCACACACACACACACACACACACACACACACACACACACACACACACACACACACACACACACACGCATGCACACGCACGCACACGCACGCACACACACACACACACACACACACACACACACACACACACACACACACACACACACACACACACACACACACACTCATACCTATGGCCAATTTAGAGAGTCCAATCCACCTACTGCATGCTTTTGGAATATGGGAGGAAACTGGAGAACCTGCGGAAAACCAAAACATGCACAAGGAGGACATGCAGATGCCATGCAAAACAAATTGCCACTAGAGGGAGACTTGGAGAATGAAGTAAACAGCACTAAATTAATTTACCTTTGTCACAGGCATTCTGATTGTTAGGCATTTAAGCTAGATCCCTTAAATAGCAGTTCAGGGTTCACAGCTGTAATCCACACTACACTATATATTGTAGCACTGCCATTTTAGGCTTATACACCTTCTAAATCACATGACTTGCACACTGCATCCCCAATTTTCATATTCACTGCTACAGTACATGTAGAATATAGGCTGAGGTTAAGGCTAAAAAGTGAAACCAACAATATATTTCTGAGCTTATGAGTCACACAATACACAGTTTTGTTCTGACAGAGAACAGTTTCTCTTGTAAGTACTATTCTATCAGAAAAAGACATTATGTAGCATCTGTAAATGGACTGACGTTAATTAGCCCACCTAGAAGGGGCAGATCTCAGACAGTAAAAGAAACTACTCAAGAAAAGGCAATCTTGGGCTTGTTTTCAGATTAGAGGGCAAAAGGATATTCGATCTGGAGATGTAGTCATTTTTGAATAATCAACAAATATTATTGCTCACATTCAAATACAAAACTATCAGGAAAATCTATATTTTTGTTTGTTTATTTATTTGTTAGATGGAAACATTACAGTTTGTTGTACCCCATTTTGACCCTTAAAATGTTGTGTACACTATATGTGAATTTGTTGAAATGTCAGAGTTTGCTGTGGAAATGTCAATTATTGAAGAGAAAAGTGTCTTGAAGGTTTGACTTCTCAGAGAAAAGGTGCTTGTCTGGGTTAAGGATGTTCCCGTTTCTCTGAGTTTGGGAGAACTTGAAGGATATTCTTCATGATCAAGGAAGTGGGGGCAGAGCTCCTATCACTAGGAGCAGCAGGGGGCATTGTCCCTCTGAAAAACAGCACTAATTTTTAAATTATTGCACAGTTTCTTAATCTGTTTTTGAATTCATGATATTTTAAATTTTTGATATTTATTTTGCAATTCTTGACACCCAATGTAGTGGGGAATCAATATTCAATTACATACTTTACTTAAATCTTTTGCTATAACTAGAGACCTACATGCTCTTTTTTAATTTCTTTCTTCTTGTTCATAGGTCCATTAAGTTCTTATTCTTACTAAACTTATGGCCAAGAGGACCACTGAGAAGCTCAGCCACAACACCCAGTACTGGTGGGAAACTAATAGTGAACCCCAAGGCCTTCAATATGTATTTCAAATCTAATTTTGCAGTCATCCAAACTGCTTTTAAAGAATGCTAGGGAAGTGCACAGCCTAATAAATAAGGGCCGCCTATTCCAGAAATGGGGGATACATTGAGTGAGGTATCTGTCATGCCACCTTGGTTTGTTGTAACAGAGGCTTATGTCTCTAGAACAGGTATTTGCTTTATCACTGGTTCTGTCTAGATGAAGGAGCTCAAAGAGCGCTTGGTCATTAATAGAGAAGAAGGCTAAGCAGAGATCACTTCTTAGGAGTCTGCATGACACCACGTAGAGGGACAGATATTTTACCCTATCAAAGTAGCTACGGGTACTGAGATCGTTTTGATAAGGAAATGTTGAAGTCTAAGCTTATTTAGGTGCTTAGTAAAGCACATGTCAAAGGCTACATTATATTCTGTGATGGGTCTTATAAAGGATGAAAAAAGTGGGAGTATAACGTCTTTGGGTCATGAGGAAATACCAGGAAGATAAGCTGTGCAAGGTAGAACCATCACAGAGACGTGGGTGGTCAAAGGAGAGCCGATCATCAGCAAGGATACCCAAGTTTCTGGCAAATGTGCCAAATTTAAGTGGAATGTTATCTATATGGCAATCAGTAATGATGCTAGATGTACCAAAGGAAACTCTGTTGCATTTCTCAGTCCTGACGGTAAGCCTATGATTAATAAAATAGGCACTTGTTCCTTAAAAATGTGAGTGTTAAAATGGGATTTGATAATCACCCTTATTTAGCAATCATCAGCAAACTAAGTTAACCATAGTACCTTGATATCAGCATTCATGTCAGATAAATACATACCAAAGAAGAAGGGGTCCAGGACACAGCTCTGTGACATTTTCTTTCTGTTTAGGGCAAATAGCATTGATCTTAACAGTCTAGTTCTGTCAGACAGGCAATTACCTATCCAGCAAACTATGTCAAGGGTTAATACTGAGTTGGGAGAACTGGTCAATAATGCCAGAATGTAAGATAGTGTCAAAGGCCTTGGCAAGGTCCAGACAAACAGTGTAGATTGTATGCCTCTTATCCATGGACTCAGTGACCCTTTCAAGGAATTTAATCAGATTGACTTGGCATGATCCGCCTTTTGCAAAGCTGAACAGGTGTGAATTCAGGGAGATCTACTTTATAACGTCGAAATAGCAAAACTGAGAATGCCATGATACTGAGACGATAATGGCAAAGAATGATAACAGTGAAACTTTAAAATACTGACTTTTATAACACTGAAACTAACTTAATGTTTTTATTTTTTTACATTTTTGCAGGGGGGCAAGCCCCATATCCCCTGCAAATTAAATATACTAACTTATTTATTTTATTTGTTCACATTTGTTAACTGGATTAGTCCAGCTGAGCTAGGGGCCCATTTTCAGTGGAGACCTGAGGAGAAAAGCTCCAGAAATAGTAGAAGTAATTATGATATTTACAAAATATTAAAATAAGGTCACAGAAATATAGTACAAGTCAAAAAGCTGTGCACATCAGTACAATGCCTAGGTAAAATAATAGTTAACAAGTACAGTTTCAAAATTTAAAAACAACAGTTTATAGCAAAGGTCAAATAACAATTAAAAGGTTTAGAGAATATTACACAATGGAGTACAATGTGAAGCGTCTATATTACAAGATTGAATGCTTAGGTGATCGAACACCGAAACATCAAACTTGTAATATCAAACCCAAAAATGTCGAACGGCACAGGAAAACATGTCGGCTGGCCACAGAAAAAAACAAAAAACTTTACACCCAAACTAAGTGGGGGTCTTCATCCCCCACACCCCCTGACATAGGGGGCTGTGCCCTCCACATCCCCCTAACTAAATATACCAACTCTGAGATTGCTCTACAGTAGACAAAATGACAAAATCCGGCGAACAGCCAAGGGAAATCTTTGCCTGCATTAAATCGTCCGTTTGCTGTTTTTTGGTTTCGATATTACAAGTTTGATGTTTAGGTGTTCAATCACCTAAGCATTCGATCTTGTAATATAGACCCAATATGAATACAGCTTGCTAGAGCAAGTACAAGGAGGAAAAAAGAGTTGCTAGGGAAAAGCAGGTAAGATGAGGAGAGAGGAGACTAGTTCAAATGGGGGTCTGACAAGGGCATGACCAAGTCTACAGGAGAAAAAGTTTAAGCTCTTTCTTAAACATGTGTTTATGCTGAATGCTTCTTATGTTGAGATGGAGCAAGTTCCAAGCAAGGGCTACTGAGTATTTGTATAGGGTCTTTCCAATGTTTTTGCTGGGCTTGTATAACTGAAGGAGGTGTTTACTGGCAGTATGGACGTGGTGTGTAGCGTTATAGACAGACACTAAGTTGGAGATGGAGGGACAGGACAAGGGTTCATATAGGATAGAGTGAGCAACATGTAGCTGCAGTATAAGTAGCTGGTTGGAGAATTCAGACCATTGGAGTGATCAAAGGGCAAGACAGTAGTGAGATTTGTGTGGAAGGTTGGCGGCAAAGCTGGCAATTTTGTTATAAGTTTACTCTAGTTTAGTGATAAGAGATGTTTGAACATGAGCAAGGGCATGGGCAGCATAAAGAAGGCAGGGTAGGAGTAGGGCCTGAGCAAGGGAGGGTTTGGAGGTGGGTGACATAAATTTTTGATTCTGATAGAGAAGTCCAAGTTTCTGTTTTTTTTTTTTTTTTTTTTTTTTTTTTTTTATACTTTGTTGAATGTGAATATCAAATTTTATTCATCATCAATGTTAACTCACAGTTAGCATTGTCGCCTCACAGCAAGAGGTTCTCCCATTCAATTCTCGGCTGAAGTGGCTTCTATGTGGAGTCTACATGTCCTCCTCACAGTCGAGTGATGTTTAAAGACATGCAGGTAGGTGCATGCATGAATGGGTGTGCCTTCTTTGAAGGTTCGGTGGCGGGCTGGCAACTCAGTACCATAAAATCCCCTGCCAGTAATTAGCAGACCGGAGTTCTGCTGTTGTGACCTCTAACTGGGAAAAGCCGAAAGACATTAGTTTTAGTTTAGTATGGGGTTCAGGTTTAATAATGGTGTTGTTGAAAGAGGAGATAGAGAAAGAGGCTTTGTGCTGAGCAAGAGTTTTAGGGAGGAGGAAAAGGAGTTTGTTTTTTTGGATTTAATATGAGTTGGTTATCAGAGAGCCAGGTTTCGACAGAGGAAAAGGTTTGTTGAGTGAGAGCTAGTAGATCGGGGATGTTGTAGGCTGAGGTAATGAGGGTGGAGTCATCAGCATACTGGAGAAGTGTAGAGAGGTTAGTGGCAGAGTGAAGTTTGTTAGTAAATATATTAAACAGGAGGGGCCCAGAATTGATCCTTGGGGAACTCCAGTTTTAACAGGGAGGAATGGAGAGAGGACAGTTTGCCAGTGGACAGATTACTGCGTGCCAGAGAGATAGCTAAAGAACCAGTTGATGGCAGAGGTAGAGAGATGGAGGTCTGAGAGTTTAGTAAGAAGTTTAGAATGAGCGACAGTATCAAGGGCCTTTGAAAGATCAAGGAAAAGACTGGAGGTGAGGAGATCGCACTACATTTAGGAAAAGCCATGCACAAGATCGCCCATTATTGTTCAGCAAACATTGCCGGTAGTGCCTGGAGCATCGTACGTAATGTCTGCCATGCTGAATAGGTACGTATTACAAATATTTAAAGACATAGACCTATATTTACAGTGAACTTAGTAGTAAGTATTCTGCTAGTTTTCCCATTAAGTTAGTTTTGGTGTTATGAAAGTCAGTATTTTAAAGTTTCAGTGTTATTCTTCGGCATTGTCGTCTCGGTATTATGGCATTTGTGATTTTTGGTATTTTGATGTTATAAAGTAGATCCATTCAGGAATATAAGGTCATCTATAGAATTGTTTATTAGTTCAGCTGTAATGCATTCCATATCCTTGCAAATAAATCTGGTGATAATAATAATAATAGGCCTGTAACTCCCTAAGTAGAAGATGGACCAACTTTATGCAAGAGTATCAAAACTGCCATTCTCCAAAACTCGGAGACATGAGCAGTGGAGAGGCGTGGGTCGAAGAAATGATGGAGAGGTTTGCTAGGTGGAGCTTTACACTTCTTAACATACAGCCTAGGATATTCTCAGGACCCATGGAAGCAATATTTTTAATTTTGCAAAGTGTGAAAAGAATGTCATCCAAACTGATCTTGGGACAGAGGTATAATGGGAAACAGAAGGGACAATGTGCAGCTTGGGTGGAGTGAAGTTGGAAGAGAATTTGCCTACAAGAATATTAACAATGTCCTTTGGGTCAATTATTATTATTACCCACAGGCACATATGCTTGATCTGGCAAATGTCAGCCCAGTTCAAAACATATCACCTGCTAACAATTTAAATATGAGAACAACATTTTAAATCATTTCATATATGAACACAATTATAAAAAATCTCATGCAAAACAGAAATTCAAAAGCCATGGCAATGTCAATAGACTCCATCCAACCAGAAGATCTAGTGAAAACAGTAAAGCTTATAGGAAAAAAGATAAACTTGTCATCTCTTCCCTGGTGTGAAATCCAACTGTAACAGCACATGGACATCTAATCTCTCTTAAAATTGGGTCTCACATTGGGGACTGACAGCAGAGACGGATGGCTGGCTAACAACAACAGCAGTGACAGAAGAAAAAACTTTTAAAAGCTGTTAGAACTTCACTTAGAATGTGTGGCAGAACAAAGTCTCTTAACAGCTTTCAAAGATGTTAGTTCCACAGATAGGCACTTTGTTTCTACAGCTCTAAATTGTTTTATCAGATTTAAAAGGCTGTAAAACTCTTTGTTCTCCTATACTTTTGTTTGCCTGCAACTTGTAAATTGGTAGTACAAGGAGCAGGTAAATCTCCAAGCACTACAAATAATTATGATTGGGTCTCCGATCATAACCCTCTGTTATGTATGCTTGACATGGATGCTAAGATTCACCTCTTGAGCTTTGCTCTTGAAGTGAATTTCATGGCATCTGTGTCTCAGATGAATAATAACCTAGTTATAACAGGCGATCCAATCATAATCCTGTATGCGGTATACATGCTCTCATTTTCACCCATTCCTGCAGTGTTATTTAGGTAGGAGAGATTACCTACAGCAGTGCAATCACAAAACAATCTGTAAGCCAAAGGAAGAGGAACCAAGACCAACCACCATCCAAAGTTGTAGCAATGGTGGGGCAAAGGAGTTGCTCCTGTGGCCAACCTTGTAGCATTGGTGCTCATTTATTCCTGCAAGTGATATCAGTAATCATTTAAGCAGCTATGATATCCAACTCACTTGTTATAGCCTCTGATGCTGCTATTTATTCTTCCATCTTATTCAAGCTAAACAACTAAATTTATGTACTGTGGATCTCTTGGGACTCTATAAATTAATGTAAATTCAGCAGGCATTGATTTATTTATTTATCTATAACCCCTTCATTTGTGTAAATATAAAACCTTTTTCTTTGTGCCGTTAGCAAGTACCTCCTCAGGCACAACTGCCATCCTTAACATGTTCCCACAGGCTATACTGTAAGACATTTGAAGACATCATTAATATAAAATGAAAGTAATTAGCTCTTTTATATTTTGCCTGTTATCATTTATCCATAGTGTTGCCCATTTTTGTCATTTAGCCACTAAAAATATCATAATATAATTAATGAATTTCCTTACTGGTTTCAATCACTTAATGGAGTGCCTGAGGGAGCTGAGGCCTGTGTCTTGTGAGTTTGCCTCTATACCACATGGTGTGCTTTTACACAAGGAAATGCTCTAAGTCAGGGCTGATTCTCTGCTGTTTTTCAGGCATCAGTTTTAAAAACCTAGTCAGGCCTTCAAGTACCAGAGTCCCTTTCCAGCAGGTAATATTTATCTCAAAAGTATCAGCACATGTTTCTTTATTTCTCCTTTGTTAAATATTATCTTTTTTTGATTTACATTGATTACAATGCTCGATATGTATTTATCTAGTGCAATAGCCTTCAAGATATTTTTAATGTTTTGGCTGGAAAAATCACTTACTTGCATTGTTAACAAAACTCTATTGATTTATAAAATACAGCAGCCACAAGGCATTATAAGGCTTAAGTGTATGTGTTGCTAATGTGCATTGTTGGCAGCACTTGATTTTTTTTTAGTGATTGCTAAACTGGCCTGATAAGCTATAGTTTTATTAAATGCCAGTGTTATATATTTATTAAATGCCACTGTTACATGTTTATTAAATGCCATTGTTATATGTTTATTAAATGTCACTGTTTCTATACTATTCAGCCACTCTTTGCTATCAGCTAATTTCAAATTTTGTATTATACTCAGGCTCATTTGTGTCTTACTAGTTCCCCACACCTACCCATTTCTTCACTGCTGTTCAAGAGTCTGTTTTTTTTTATTTACTTATCTATTTGCTGTTTGTTAACCAGGTAAGAAAACTGGTCTGAGAACTCTTTTCATTCATGGACTGGGACACTGGGGAAAGACAAAGATGACATACTGCAACAAAATAATGCAACTAGAAAAACATTCAAAGACAGTAAGTAATTCATAGATTCACATGCACTAATGAGTAAGTATCAGAAAAGATAAGACTGACTCATTGTTCAGATTTAAGACTGCAGTAGTATTGTGTCAAAACAAGTTGTCTTAGAACGTTGAGGCAAAAAACAGGAAGAATACTTTCTTGGGTTGGGAGGGTGGCCTAATGGTTAAGGTGTTTGCCTTACAAACACAAGGTGCAGAGTTTGAGTCTGTCAAGGGACAACTGGCTAGGCTTAAAATGGCTTGCAAGGGCAGTTAGTTTAGTACTAATCTATGAACCTATATACGCATATGTAACAGAAGTATGCAAAATACCCAATAAAAGAGACAATTTGTACATTATATGGATGTTTGTAATAATAATAAAAATATAATTAATAAACCATTAAGTAGACCACCTGTGAAGTTAATTACAGTGTTTATAGGCATTTTATACCTTTACTTAACTTAAACATTTGGCCCCTTGCAATGCCCTATGTCATAGTATGCTAAGTGCATTCTGATATCAACAGATATGTTGTTAGTTGTATGCAGAACTGACCAGTGTCAAAGAAACACTTGTAACTGTTTTACAGCCTTTCTTTCAGCATTTCCTGGAAAGACTATATAGTGTCTCTTTTCCTGATATTCAATGGAGGACAGCTCCAAGTAGCTGGAGCTTTTTATTGAAAGCTCTTTCATTTGCATATGGATTAAAAGGTGGCCCAGTTAGTTGTACTCCTTCATGCCCTTTTCTTGCATAAGTAGAGCTAGTGATCATAAATTTATTCCACAAAGATGGACAATAGCTTTCATATAATAACTGTTAAGGTGATTAGAAGAAAATAAGTCCTGTCTGTAACTGGTAACCAATGTGCTCTCCTAAGAGTAACACAATAATGAATACAATAGTATTCCTTCTTGTCAGACTGCAAAATGAGCTTCAGCATTTTATATTCGGCTGCTTGTATCAGTTTTGTATTGTTTGGAGAGAAGAAAATAATGATGGGTAATCCATATTCAAGTCTAGGGAGAAGCACATTTATATCTATGGCTTGTCTAGCCTCTGGGGTAAGTAGGTATCATATTGTACATGACACCTTTAATTGCTTTAACACTTTGAATACTTGAGTTTCTGTTTGGAAACACAATATAAGATGACCCTCAGAAATATGCTTGTATATCTTTGTTGCTTGGTTTAAGTCTGAGATGTTCCATTTAGATAAGTGATACTAATGCTTGTGGCTATAGTTAATCTTCATGGAGTGCTAAATATCATTACTGTTGTCTTATCTGTGTTTATAGTAAGCATATATTTTGTTAGTCAGTTCTGCATAGACATAAAATCTTCCTGTAATGAATTAATAATGGTGTTTTGTATCTTATGCAACCAGGTTATGAATATGTTGTTTGCGTTTAAGAAATAATTTGTATGAGGAGGCAAACCTCATAGAAGATAATTTAAAAAAGTTGGAGATGAAGCACGGAGGTACATCCTCCAGAAGATATACTGCTTTCAGGGCAAGTATTATTGCTAACAACCCTGAAAGTTCGGTTAGCAAGATAATGTGCAAATCAATGTTTGTCTTCAAAGGAGAAATCATATTTACTTAGTTTTGGAAGGAGTATGGCATTATTTACGGTTTGAAAGTTTTTTTCAAATCTAGAAATATTGCCTCTGTCTGTTTTCATATGCCTGTGCTCTTAGATAGTTCATCATTGAAGGTATAAATTGTTGGGAGTTTACTCTATTAAGGACAATCACAAAACAGACTAGAAGCTCAAAGAATAAGGACCAGTAGCAAGCGCCACCGTTTTCTTTTTTTCTGTCTGTTCTATTCCAAGTAAGTCATTTATGTATCCTGCAGCCTGCTTCATATGTTAAGTTCATAAATTATAAGTTCCAGTGATAAAGCTATGACCCATTTAACACATTGACTCCAAAAAAATTAGGGTCATAAACATTTTCACCCACCCAAATAATTAACTACATCATATCTGAATCTGTATTCTTAGACTCTAATTTATCAGAGAATAGCATTCCAGATCATTGGAAGCCTCTGTGCCATGAGCTTTGATCTCAATGCTGACTTATTTAAAGGAATTTTATAATTCAGATTAGCTTATTTGTGAGTAATATCATTACAACATAATTCTAAATTCAACAAAACTCACTTCATAGGTTTATAGGTTTATACTAGGCTAATGACAACAATGGCCTTCATATGTCCAGCCATACAACCCAAATGTAACCCACAAATTTGATTTACATAGGGGTGATTTACTGATCGTCAATGTCCATCAGAGTCATAGTCTCCAGACCCAGGATCTGTTTCTGATTACCCATCCACTGGTCCAAGTTGCAGTTAAATAAGGTTAGGGAGGAACTCTGCTTCACAAAGGTGGGGAGCCTGTTCTTTGAGAAACATCTCTGTCTCTCTAACATGTCCTATTTATGTCACAAGCAAAATTTAGATATTTTAATCTAGTATCTCTGATGCTGTTTGCTTTGCAGATGTGCAAAAGATTTATCAAAACATGGTCCAGGGGTTTATCTCATCTTTAAATGCACTAAAAGGAAGAATTGCTTTCTCCCTGTAATGCCTATGATTTTTCATAGGTAATTACTAGGCTAGCTGCTCTTGTGAGACATTTTAAGCTTAACCAATTTCCTTTTCAAAGCTGAGAATCAAACCCTGTAATTTGTGTCTGTGAGTTAAACAACTTAACCATTATACCACAACCCAACCATACCCAAGCTATAGTGCAGAAGATATGGATGCAGTCTTTGGCACCTTTGCTTATAACTCATTTTTTTTGCTGAAGGTATACATTTAGAGAACCTCATTTGAGCTTGTTCCAGTTTACTTAGTTGGGTCCTACTGTGGCAGCAAAACCAGTTGTTGCATTCTAGCAATGGTCTAATGAAGATTTTATATAAGGAAGTCATGGCTTTGGCATCAGAAACTGACATTTTTTAACATAATCTTATTTGTCTCAAAGTTTTATTCTTAATAAAATGTGGATGTTTATAAAAAAAATAATTTATTTGTGATAACAATATCTAAATCAAAGATCTCATTAACTTCAGATAATATTAATTTTTTTAAAAAATAATAGAAGCCTTATTACTGTTTTGCCAAAGCTCATGACATGCCATTTTCATTATTCCATCAAGATATGTCTTCCAGATAACCATTATTATAAGAATAAGCTTCATCGCTGATGTCTATGAAACCCACTTTGCAGTCATCTGTAAATTTATTCATCCAATACTCTTTATCAGTGGGAAATGTAGCCATCACTAGATTAAGCAGAAAACACCCCAGGACTGACCCCTGTTTTACTCCTAAATGTATTAACTTAAAATCTGAGTAGATGCTATTTACAATAACCTGCTGTGTTCTATAACTAAGCCAATTTCAATCCACGCTGATATATAATTATTTACTTCATATTTTCTCATTTTTTTCTTATAACATAATGAAAAAGGGTATCAAATTGTCTCCTAAGATTTGGGTACAGTGTTCCTACAGATAAACCCAAGTCAATTTGATTATAAAAATATAACAGACTTGTCATTTTTACCCTTGCAAAAAAACATTCTGATTGATCTCAAAAGAATTTTATAAAGGTGTCAAGCTTACTCCCCAAATAGTTTTAGCAGAGTCACCTATTGCCTATTTTAAAAACTGAAGTCATAATTGATGTCTTCCATGAACTCAGTACAAAAGTATTTGTGAGTAAATTACTAAATATTCTACTTAAACAGGAATTGAGGAAGTTTGGACAGTTGTCATTAGTTTACCTGGAATCTCGTCAGTGCCCATGGCAGTATCCTTCATTACTCTGCCAAGAGATGGACTCACCATTTCCTTAGAGATGTTACAACAGCCATCTGTCAACAATTTTAAGTTTCAACAAACTAGGTCTTAGCCCACCAAAATATCAGATTAACTAGTAAATAACTTGTTCTACTCATTTGCTTTAGACAGTAAATTATCAGTTTGCATATCATCGATCTCCATACTTTTAATTATATGTTTTTCTTGGGTTTGTACATTTATTTATTTGTAGACTAACTTATTATTGGATTCATTCTGAGCCAAGCTAAGTTCAATTTTGGTTTTGGATCCTTCAACATAATCCTAATGTTATTAGCAATATTTCTAAACTTTGGTTTATTGCTTTGTGTAGGAAATAACTAGTCCTACTATTCTCTGTTTTTATAGGCATGTGTGTTGTTCCACCAAAACGGAAATTCGCATCTAGGAAAATTTACTAAGATAATCTAACCTATTTTTTTCTAACTGTAGTTGATAATATAGTCTCTAGCATATGAAAACCACAGTTGATTTCATTAGTGTATTAAATCTATTTTGTACTACTGATTTCAATATTTAGGTTCTCTGTAGTCTGTCTTACTAAAGTTATATCTATAATGTATCGCTAATGGTAGCTTCTTAAAGCATTTAATATTACACCCAATCATCTGTCTGTTAGGTTGTTGTTTAACAAGCAGTTAACTTCCTACCTGCCTTGCTGCCACATGGCTTCTGTTGTTTTTTAACAAGCAGTAAACTTTCTACCTGCCTTGCTGCCACATGGCTTATGTTGTTTTTTAACAAGCAGTAAACTTCCTACCTGCCTTGCTGCCACATGGCTTCTGTTGTTTTTTAACAAGCAGTAAACATCCTACCTGCCTTGCTGCCACATGGCTTCTGTTGTTTTTTAACAAGCAGTAAACATCCTACCTGCCTTGCTGCCACATGGCTTCTGTTGTATTTTAACAAACAGTAAACTTCCTATCTGCTTTGCTGCCACATGGCTTCTGTTGTTTTTTAACAAACAGTAAACGTCCTACCTGCCTTGCTGTCACATGGCTTCTGTTATTTTTTAATGCACACTATACTTCCTGTGTACCCTACTGCCAAATGGCTTCTCTTGTTTTAATATACACTATATTTCCTATCTACTCCACTGCCACATGGCCTCTTTTTTTAATATACCCTATACTTCCTACCTACCCTACCACCACATGGTTTCAGTTGCTTGTTTAATATATGCCATACTTCCTACCTATCCTACTGCCAGAAGTCTTCTGTTGTTTTTTAATATACACTACACTTCTAATTTGCCTACTGCCACTTTGCTTCTGCTGTTTTTTGATACAGACTCCACATCCTAACTGCCACACTGCCACATGGCTTGTGTTGATTTTTAATACACACTATACTTCCTACCTACTCTACTGCCTCATGGCTTCTGTTACTTCCTACCTACCCTACTGCCTCATGGTTTCAGTTGCTTGTTTAATATATGCCATACTTCCTACCTACCCTAGTGCCACAAGTCTTCTGTTGTTTTTTAATATACACTGCACTTCTAATTTGCCTACTGCTACTATGCTTCTGCTGTTTTTTGATACAGACTCCACATCCTAACTGCCACACTGCCATATGGCTTGTGTTGTGTTTTAATACACACTATACTTCCTACCTACTCTACTGCCACATGGCTTCTGTTACTTCCTACCTACCCTACTGCCACATGTCTTCTGTTGTTTTTTAACATATACCACACTTCTTATCTGCCTACTGCTACTTTGCTTCTGCTGTTTTTTGATACAGACTCCACATCCTAACTACTACACTGCCACATGGCTTGTGTTGTTTTTAATACATGCTATACTTCCTACCTACCCTACTGCCACATGAGGATGACACCTGCTATGCTTACTACACTCTACTGGATCCTATCACTGTAACTGTTCACATGATATATAAGGATACCTTACATCTGTAGTATTATACCTCCTATTATTAAAGAAATGTACTCTAATCATTGTATAAGGTGCAACTACATTTTGCCTACTATCATACAGTATCTAATTTTTCTTACTGTAACATTGTATCTATTGAATTTATATGTAAATGCATGTTTACTATATTTGTAACCACTTTTTAATTAATTGTATATTATATACCTGTTTTTGGAGCTTTTCTCCCTGGGTCTCTGCTGAAAATGGTCACTTGCCCAACCAGACTAACCCGATCAACAAATGTCAAATAAATAAATAAAATAATAGATCATAATTAAATTTCTCATGCCTTATTTTTTTTCCACAGCAGGTTTCCTATAACACAATAAAATGAATAGACCCAGAAGTGAAATTGCTATATTCATTTACCATTAAAGTTTCTAAAACTCTGTTAATTGATACAAGTTTGACTTCCAAAGTTTCATGTACCAAAAACAAGGCACACCCTCCTAGTTAATTCTCCCTTACATACTCAGATTTATTCTAACCAGGAAAAGTAAGCATATCTGATTAATAGAATTCAATAGTACATATGACTGAAAAAAAATCGTATTGATAAATACTTTTGAATTCATTCACTTTATTACCCAGGCTTCTTGCATGACATAAGTGAGCATTCAAAACTTGATCAGATCTTCAATAACTTCTTGGCTAAAACCAAGTGTGAGTGTGTGTGGGAGGCAGTTCATCTAAAAAATTGGAGTCTGTAAAATAATGCAAATCAAATAAGGATGGATTTATGTATTTAGACCCATACATTTATGCATATAGGAAGTTAAAATGCAGAGGATATGAAATGGGATGAAGTAATGGCCGGAGAGATTGACACTATGTTAAGAAAAGCTCCTAAATGGAAAGCCCCAGGCCCAGATGCAGTACCTAACTTCTGGCTGAAAGCATTAACAGCTTTACATGAAGATTTAGCCATGAGTAAAAACTATTTGCATGCACACCCAGAACAGAAGCCAACCTGGTTAACAACAGGAAAAACATTGTTCCTTCTTAAGAATGAACCTGCAGGATATCCTAAAAGCTATAGACCAATAACTTGCCTTCTAGCAACATATAAACTATACATTGGAACTGATGGCGACAGAGTTTATAGTCACTTAGAAGAAAACTCAATCATAGCAATAGAACAAAAGGGTAATAAAAGAAACTCATATGGAACAAAGGATCATTTGTTGTTAAAGTCATAATAGAGAACTGTAAAAAGGGGAAGGATCTCAGTATGTAATGGCTAGACTACAAAAAAGCATTTGACAGTATCCCATATTCATGAATAAAAGATTGATTAAAAATGTATAAGATACACCCTAGAATGACTGATTACATTACAGCAACCATGAAACAGTGGCAAACCACTTTGCAGTTAAGCCATGATAAAGGACAAATTATTATTCCAGGGATAAAAATTCCAAGGGAGATATTCCAGTGTGAATCTTTGTCACAGCTGCTCTTTTGTCTTCCCCTTAATCCATTAAGCTGTCTACTTAAAAGATTAAGTCATGGGTATAATTTGGCTCCCAGAAAACAACAAGGTCTAAAGACTTCTCATCTTCTTTTTATGGATGATTTAAAAGTGTATAGTTTATCAGATGAGGAACTGAAAGCAAAACTGCAAGTGCTCAAAACCTTTTTCAGATGATATAAGAATGTCATTTGGTCTTGATAAATGTGCAAAAGCAACCTTTAAAACAGGAAAGCTGCAGGACCAAGAAAACATCAGTCTGGGAGAGGAATGTGATGTAAAAGAACTTGATCAAGAGGGAGTATATAAATATTTGGGAACTGATGAAGGATCAACAAGAAACATGAACAAATGTGAATAAAACTTAGCGAGGAATATTTTAGAAGACTAAAATTAATACTGAAAACAGTGTTGACATCTAGGAACAAAGTCCAAACTATAAAACAATTTGCTCTTCCTGTCCTAACTTACAGATTTAGAGTGACTGACTGGCCACAAAAGGTGTTGGATAGGTTGGATAGGAAAAGAAGAATGCTTCACGCTAATCAAATGATTTATAAAAATCAGTGCATACTAAGACTAAACATTCCCTGATCTGAAGGAGGTATGGGCCTCCTCAAAATTGATTGCATATATAGATCTGCAGTTGTAGGACTGCATACATATCTGCTGACCTCACAAGACCTAAATGTAGGAAAAGTTTCGAAACATGAGGAGAATAGGTCCAAAATTACTTCACTGCTTATTTTAGCAGAAGCATATCGGCATCAAGCACAAATGGAAATCAAACCAGAAGGAGACAAAAAACAGGAAGCAACTGAATTGCCAAAAAGCAAAAGAAAGAATATAAAGTGAAGTATCAGATCAGAAGGCAAGAAATGTGGAAAATGCATAAATATATTTGCAAGTATAGAAAATTCTTGGAACAACCTCATGTTGATCAGGATCAAATACAGGAATGGTTAAGGAGAGCTGAATTTAAACCAAAAGATGAAAGGCTAATGTTGGCGTACCAAGACAGTGGACAATGTACACTCTGGTTTACAAAGTTCATTGATCATGTGGGAGAAACAGACAAATGTTGGTTTTGTAAAACTGAGTTGGAAACAGTCACATATCTTGTTGCTGGTTGTGATATATTAATGGGAGAAATAATGTATACTGAAAGGAATAATAATGTGGCAAGATTGCTGCACTGGGGTTGTGCAAACATTATAATATTGAAGTAGATGAAAAACACTTGAAACATGAACCACAAAGCATTATAGAAAATGATGAAGTTTATATCACATGGGATCACCCATTACCAGCAGTTCAAAAAATAGATGCTAGAAAATCAGATATAATAGTCCATGAAAAGAAGACAAAAGTAGCATCGATCACTGAAACTGCTATACCCTGTGACTACAGAGTCTTGCCTACAGAAAGACACAAAGTCATAAAATACCAGGATTTGCAGGCAGAAATGAGGGCAATGTGGAAGAAGGATATCCAGACAGTTCCAATAGTAGCAGCGGCAATGGGTCTTATAAAAAATAATTTACAGTCATACTTAGATATGTTACTGATACATATAAATCCATATGAACTGCAGAAGGAGTCATTACTGGACACATTGTGAGTGCTGCAAAGAGAACTTCTGGCTAACATCAAAGACTGAAACAATACCAATTACATGTTTTTGCCCACAGTCATAAGAGACTTCATCAGAATACAAATAAAAATCACATCTTTCACATTTAAAAGCTACTACAGGAATTTATGTCTGAAATTCCTACTACAGAAGATGATAGCACAAACTCAAATATAAACATATAAAAAACTTGTTTTAAAAACCTTGTTTTAAACACTTTAATGAAAACAAATGAATAACTCTGTAAAACCATTTATTTAATTTTATTGCCATACATTTTTAAAACAGAATTGATGGTACACATGTTCATTCAAGCCAGGTGGAGCTGAGGCATTTATTTATTTGACATTTGTTGACTAGGATAGTTTGACTGGGTCTAAGTCCTTTTCCAGCAGAGGGTCAGGGAGAAAAGCTCCACAGTACAAATATATCAGATTGCATGTTACAATAATGTATACAATGAGATTAGCTAATTTGAATTAGCAATAAGTAAAGCAAGAGAGACTTTTGCACATTATAGTAAAACAGATAATTATAAAGGTGGCACACACATGTAGGATTTAACCTTATTTGCCATCCAAGTGGATTAAACTTTAACCTATCTTTCCAGCTGCCATCCATTCTGTTCTGCGAAAGACATTCTAAAACAAAAAATAAAAATTGTTGAAGGAGGCACAGCCGAAACTGTGCATCACTAAAGCATTGTTTACATCCTTACCCATTGATGTCACTGGTGGGATTTCTTGCAACTGTTTGCTGTATATGGGTGTGGGAGATACAGAAGGATGGGGACTTTGGGGAGACAGGAGGACATATTAGAGTTTGCGTAAGAGAGAGGGTAGGATTCCTCACCTCTGCTTTAGTAATTAAATCTCAGGAATCATGGCATAATATGTAGGATGGGTTCATATGTAAGCACTAAGCAATCAGTCTGTGGACCACTGCCTAGGCAGTAAAACATATCCAGAAGTTCTCTCCATCCTAAAGGAGGCCAAAACAAGCTTGAACAGGGTAGAATTTGAGGCTGCCTGTCCAGTTAGCTAGGTACACCTTGAAAGGACAAAGGTACTGCTCTGCTTGACATGTAGCTAAAGTTTGTTCCAGAGGTAGGGGATATAATGTAATATAAAGCTACCATTTTAATAAGCTTTATTTATTTGATGATGAAGACTTAATTCCTTTAACCTAGTATTTGAGGAACCATTTTCTCTGTGAAGGAATGCAAGATCAGATACAGCTGGATGTTTCATTGCTTGAAAGGCTAAACACAGATCCCCTATAAGAAACTGAGTATAGACAGAATCCCAATAACTAAGATTTTTGAGCCCACTGATCATTTTAGTTGGTACCTCAGATGTTTCTTAAATTGAATTTTATGTTTAGAAAAATATATGCAAAAAGGAGCTTTATATACAAGAAATTAGAACATCTATGGATCCTTTGAAATTTATTTGAGACAGATATAAGGCTTACCTAAACGTATAGATGACACAACGGTAAAATAAGGAATTCTCAACAAGAGCATTTAGATCTCTTATGAAAGGGTTTGTTTGAAGGATTGTGTTACCTGTATGCAATGGGAAAATGTTTTGTTTACCAAAATTAACTAGACTACCTTTTTACATTTGATTTGAGATCATTGTCCCTGACCAGTTATTGATATGGTCTAACCCAAATTGGAGCAGTTGTAAGTCAGAGGAAGGTTAGGTGACAACTACCAATGTACAGTCATCTGCAAACTAAGATAACCATAGACAAGGAGTGTTGGCCTGAAGGTCTGAGAAATAGATGTCAAAAAGGAGGCAGTCCAGCACTGAGCCCTGTGGTATACCTCTGGTGACTTGTTTTGGTTTCAGAAATGGCACCTGCAACTCTAACCACATTCCTGTCAGACAATCAACAAGCTTTAGAATGCACAACATAAGGATTTATGTTCAGATTTACAAGGCTGTCAATAATGCCTTCATGGGGAATAGTGTCAAAGGCCATGGCTAGGTTCAGATATGTACTATGTAACCACCATCCACTGATTTGGTGACTTTTTCAAAGAAAATAATGAGGTTACATCAATAGGACCTTTGTTTGACAAACCTGAGTGGATGATGGTATGGGGTAACAGATTTTCAATGACCAGATTAATGAGGTTTGAGATAAGATGTTCCATAGCTTTACATATGAGGCTTGCAAGACTGATAGGTCTATAATAACATGGGTTTATGGTTGGGCCACCCTTGTGCAATAGCATTACTATGGCTGTTATCCATCCTTTGGGAATGTAACCAGTGGAGGGGGCCAGGGCTGAGATTAAAGAGGATAAGTATAGGTTCAGCTAGGCCAGTTTTATCACTGATAAATGGTATGTTATCTGGGCCAATGGATGAGGTGTTCTTAGCTTTTCAGAGGGCTGACAGGACTTGACCCATAGGAATTAAAGGGCTTGGCTGTGACTGAGGAATCTGTAGTGCAGTAATCATTATGGATGGAGTAAAATTTGCACTAAATTTGTGTGCCAGAATATTATCTATTTCCTTTGGATCAGAGTAGACAGTATTATTGTAGAGTAGCTCCAATCATTGTTGGTGTTAGTTCTTAACTTAGTGACATAGTTAAAGAAAGAAAGAAAGAAAGATTTGTAGTTATTTTTGGTTTTTGTGGCTATTTTAAGTTTATATTCACAGTTGAGATTCCTAATAGTTCCCTTTGAACGCTTTACTAGTTTTCTTAAGTGCGGTCTTAAGTTAAGTAGAAGGAGACCTCTTATAAGCATTACAGAATTTCTTTTTTCTTGTTATATAATTTATTTATATGGGTATTCCACCACAGGGGGTTGTTTTAAAATTTCTCAGTGTATTTCATACAGATGGGGACAACCTTATCAATTCAGCTATTTAAGTGATAGTAGAAGGGAGAGGCATAATTAGCAGCTCAAGCAATGGGATCCATTGGAGGAGGATTACAACAGAATTTATTTATTTATGTCATCAAGTGATTGAAGAAGGTTTGCTTTTGTGAAGTCCCTAAACACAGCTATTTGCAGCCTTGGTAAGAGAGGCGCAGACTATCCCTGGCAAAGCAGGCTTGTCAGATATCTTGTCTCAAGCTGACACATACTAGAGGCTCCTAAATTGACACCAACTACATAGTCAGTTATTAAATTCAATTATCTGGTTTTTGAATGTTAGTATTATTCTAGTTACTGGCAGAATATTACTCTAGACCAGTGTTTTTCTTGACTTGGACACATGCATAATAAACTCAATCATATCCTTCTGCATGTTGGTTGAGTTCCTAAGATAATTAACCATCACATGGACCACTATCAGGTCATAATCACATTTGTCAGGATGGAGGGTTGTAAGAGCCCTTTTTACATTTCAGATCCTGGCTCTGGAAAGACAGGTAACTTTCATCCTATTCTTATCCAGCCTGGGGATGGTGGTGTTCACATGTCTGAAAGTGGGGTGGGTGGTACCCACATGTCTGACAGTGGGGAGGATGCTGTCCACATGTCTGACATTGGGGAGGATGGTGCCCACATGTCTGACAGTGGGGAGGGCGGTGTCCACATGTCTGACAGCTGAGTCACCTATTACTAAAACACTGCTGTGTGTAGATGCAGTTTCAGTGAGCATTAAGGGATTGAAGTCTGTACCCTTATGACTCAGAGGTATGTGTACTGCCTAATGGTGTGTAGGCTGAAGGTGGTATGCTGCTGTTTGAACTAAGCTGAGGTTTCTTAGTCTTTAGTCCTGGGAGGCTTAGGCAGTGCTTTCTTAATAACCTTACCATAAGCTGATTTAGTGGAAGTGCTTTGTGCTACGTGTGTGCTTGGTTTACTGAATGAGTTCTGAGGTGAGAAGGTGGCTCCAAGTTCAGTAAAAACACCTCTCAGATACTGAAGTTTTGAGAGATAGGAATAAAAAGTTTTCATTAAGCATGAGATAGTTGCCACATTACCTCAAAATACCTAGAACTATCAGGCTGGGTAAAGAGGGGGCAAAAACTGACAGAGATTCCATAATGGTCAGTGCAGATAAAGGGATTTAAGAAAGCAGGATAGTTTGATAACTTAACTCTTGGAATAAGAAGTAGAGTGATAATATGAGATGTGGCTAAAAGATACACGGATATGAGATGTGGCTAAACGATACACGAATATGAGATGTGGCTAAACGATACACGAATATGAGATGTGGCTAAACGATACACGAATATGAGATGTGGCTAAAAGATACACGAATATGAGATGTGGCTAAAAGATACAAGAATATAAGATGTGGCTAAAAGATACACGAATATGAGATGGGGTTACTGTAGTATTCACACATGCAAAAAATGTATACGTGACAGAAACAAAAAGATAATCAGTAAAAAGTAACATATTTATATCAGGCAGTTTTATTCATATGGTTTACTAATATGGTTTCTACCTAACTAGTAGCAGCAACGTACAACTGATAGCCTAACCCAGGTATAGTAACTGTAGAGCAAAAGTCACAGTTAGTCTAAATGAATAGTTCAAGTGTAGAAACTCTAAAGGAAATAATCCTCACTTCTTTGCCATCCATTATCGTACATCAGTATAAATCTAGAAATTAAACATTGGTACCATCTGGGTTTCCATTGGGTACTCTAGACTATTTTCCCTACTTCACATAACTAGATCAACCATTCCAAGTCCTTGTGGATGAACAAAGAAATAATGAAATGAAAAATAAACTCAGACATAAATTTTTAGTCTACAAATGCTTGTAAAATAGGTAAAACAGAAACCAAAAGATAAACCTATCTCTATTTCTTCAGACACTTGAGACATCTACCCCATTTACTCAGCTCACATTTCCCAGGATTTCTTCTCTCCTGGATAGTCTTAATTTTCCTAATATACTGCATTTACCTGATTATCTCCTTTATAGTCAATGATTTTTCCATTTTCTTTTATTTTTTTCACAGCTAACAGTAATAATGGAAATAGCGCTTTTATATGTTTGGGCAAGGACCCCTCATCCAACTCAAAATCATCATATCCCTGGTAAATTCTAGATGTTGTCCAACTATTTTGTTAATTTGCCTTTGTAACTATGATTCCAATTTCCACTTTCCTGTGATCTACTCCTTCAACATGTGACCTCCACCTGTGAAAACATGTAATTCAACCACCATGGCATATAAAAAATATCTGTGGATGCACTTCCATGCAAATATATGGTACTTCCTAGATTTGGTCACATACCAAGGGTTGAGGTATATCTGGGGCCAGTCCTCCTCTCTGATCTGTCCCTTTAATGGTTGATTCTGCACATCACTCACCTTTTTCATTGGCTCTGTCCTAAGTTCTAGTCTAGCTCTAATATGCCTTTGTTATTTTATTTTCAATCTGTCCTCTGATCTTGGTTCTATGAAATAACTCACAATTCAATGGAACTTTGCTTGTTCTATTTTCCTAAGTATGCCTCTGAGCACTAGCATGTGTTCCTGATATAATATTACATTGCTTTCTTTTAATATGAATCCCTTCTTTGCCTCATGCCAGCTAAGTACTTGGTAACCCTTCTATCTCTGAAAAAACAAAAAACAAAAAAATCTTGCTTTTTTCCCACTTTTCTGAGATTTTAAAAAAGTTCAGTTACAGGCTTGCTGTTCTTGAACTGTTTGTAAGTTTCTGTGAGGCCATTTTTTGCTTGGGCTAAAGGAAAGTCTCTCTGTTGATCAGTGGCAGTGAAAAACATTGAGCAGCCTGCCTGCCCCTGTGGGAGTGGTTACTGACTTGAAACTGTAGTTTTATTGGCCATTTTGGGTCAATTCCAAAACTCCTTCATCTTCCTCTCTTAAAACCGGGTTGCCTCGTGGTTTTGGTGTCTTTTCAGGCTTGTTGGCTGTTGGTGAAGCACCCACCAAGAGGAGAAAACGCTGAGAGAAGAAAGGAGCCACTTTTGAGACTTTAAGTATTTTTCCTCTGTTTATTTGCTAAGTTTTTCTGCATAGCCGCCTATTTTGAGCATTTTCTGGCTTGTTAAATTTGATTTCTGCATTAGTAACTGTATTTAGAGCACAACCTAGAGCTGTTTACTGAATTTCCTGTTTGCACTTATTTTTAAAATCGTTTTTTCTCAAAACTTGCATTTTATCTGTCTTTGGCCTAGCACTCTTGTGTGGGGTCATTTACTGCACTGTTATAACTTGTTGATACTTGTTAACCTCTTCTATCTCTGAAAAAACAAAAAAACAAAAAATAATCTTGCTTTTTCCCACTTTTCTGAGATTTAAAAAAGTTCAGTTACAGGCTTGCTGTTCTTGAACTGTTTGTAAGTTTCTGTGAGGCCATTTTTTGCTTGGGCTAAAGGAAAGTCTCTCTGTTGATCAGTGGCAGTGAAAAACATTGAGCAGCCTGCCTGCCCCTGTGGGAGTGGTTACTGACTTGAAACTGTAGTTTTATTGGCCATTTTGGGTCAATTCCAAAACTCCTTCATCTTCCTCTCTTAAAACCCTCTTTTGTGTGGTTTTGCACGTTTTTTAGCATAGCACAACAATGGGCAGCGCCGCCAAATTGGGTTTAAACTATTCCTGGCTCCACAAAATCTGCTCTTCACTTTTTCCCTTAGAACTGCTCTATCTCTCAATTTAAACACCATATTCTCATTCTAAGGCCCTTCACTGGTCCAATTAAGTAATCGTACAAGTTAGCACTATTAAACCATAAGCACCACTTACTCTTATACTCTCTACGATTACCCTGTCCTCTATTGGTCCATCTTAAATTCAGTTTCCCTGTTACTCTAGCATGTCCAAAGGTCAGTCAATGGTTTCCTCTCCAGTCCAGCTGGTGAATCTGGGAATTTTGAGGCAATGTTACAACTGTCCCATGTACACGGACAACCCTCTCCTCCTCCAAACAGGTTCAAATATATGTGAGAGATGCAACTATTTAGCCAAACTGGAGGCTGAGCTCTCTCATCTCAAAACTGGTGTAACCAGTCAGGAAGAGAAGGTAACCTCACACAACACAATTCCAATATCACATAGTCCCACCACATCAGTGAACCAAACACATAAATACACAAAAACATACTCGGAGGCTCTAAATAAAAATCTACCTAAGCAACAGAGACCTCCAAAGCAGACATCCAAGCAAACGCTCCCTCAAAACAAAACACACACAACACATAACCCACAAAGTCAGTGTGCCAAGCAGCCACAGCCCTTAAGGTTGAATAACACACCTGATACTCTTGTTATAGGTGACTCTATTGTCAGACACACTGACGTCCCGCTCACCAGGCTGAATAAAGAGAAGGTCATGGTGAGCTGCCTGTCGGGTGCTAGGATCCGACACATAATGCAAGCACTCAGGTCACTCCAAAGCAAATACAAATATGACTTAGTCATTGTACATGCTGGTGTGAATGACCTGAGACGTACCTCCCTGGACTACATGAAAAGAGACATAGAGGAGCTCTCTGATCATGTAGCCCAGGCTGGTATGACCCTGACCTTGAGCAGCATCTTACCCTCACCTAGAATGATGCCACAGTACAAAGACAAAATGATCGATTTTAACAATTGGCTAAAATTTTGGTGTCATTCAAAGGGGATCCAGTGTCTGTCAGCCTGGGATGACATGCTTGACAAGCCACGTTGCTTTGCTAGGGACGGCTTGCACCTGTCACCACTGGGCTTTCGGATATTGGCAAAGGCTCTTGCCACCCCCATAGTGCCTTTTTTAGGCAAGGCTCAAAAGTCAAACCCACCCCCATAGACAGCACAAGGAACAAGAAACTAAGGGTAATGCTGCTAAATGCCAGAAGTGTTAACCTCAAGATGCACGCACTTGAAGCTCTCCTCAGTATGGAGAACATCGATATCTGTGCAGTGACAGAAACCTGGTTCAAAGCTCCAGAGAGCACCTCAGCACTACCAGGATATACCTCGTATCATGCTTTTCGGCCCCAAAACCCAGACCGAACCACAAAAGGAGGGGGAGTTTCCATATTTATCAAGGATATCCACACCTCCAGGTTAGTGGCATTGCACGAAGTATCCGAGACCATCCATGTGCAACTAACAGTGGGCAAGACTGCTTTTCAGTTTATAGCATCCTACAGACCACCCTCTCAAAGTCAGGAATTCCATTCAGCTTTCCTGAAAACATTGGAGAACATGAAGATCTCTCCGAACACCATTATATCGGGCGACTTCAACTACCCAAACATTGACTGGGAGCACTACTCAAGCCCCAGCACCTTAGCCCAAAGATTCCTGGAAATTATAAACTCAAATGCTATGGAACAACTAGTCACAACTCCCACAAGAGGGGACAACATACTAGACCTGATCATTACCAACATGGGGACTCTATGCTCCACACCAGAAGTATATCCCTCATTGGTAAGATCAGACCATAAATTAATTTCACTGGATGTCCACATCCCGACCCCACCCCCAGCCCAGAAAACCACAATAAAAAACTTCTCAAAAGCGAACTTCTCACTTCTCAAAACCGAAGTGGAATCCTTCAAGGCCCCAGGGCCAGTGGAAACTACAGCCCAAACTGCAGAATCCTATATAAATGCATTCTACGGACATCTCCAGGAATGCATGGATCATGCTATCCCAAACAAAACCAAGAACCAATCATCCAATGGCAGGCGTCCAGTCTGGTGGACCCCTGCCATAAATAAACTGTACAACAGAAGGAGGAAGCTACTACATGATAGAGCAAAATCCCTAATAGGGAAGGCATCTCTGACCAGTACTAGCAAAAAATTACGATCCCTCATAAAATCCTCCAAGGCCAGCTTCGAGAGAAAAATTGCACAGGACACCAAAGACAATCATAAGGCTTTTTTCAGTTATGTTAGAAACCTGGGATGCAACTCCCAGACTTGTTCTGAGTTGATTCTAAATGACAAAAAATACACTGAACCCACAGACATCGCCAATATCCTGGCAGACAGGTTCAGTGCAAACTCCCCCCCCAAAAGAGAAAGTATCTATCCCGGCAGAGGGCTGCCTCCCAAACATCTCAGATGCTCAGGTGAATGCTGCCCTCTCCAAAGCAAAAAACACTGCTTCCATGGGACCAGATGGTGTCCCAGGTTGTGTCCTACATGAACTACAAGAGGAACTAATACCTCAAATAAAACAGCTATACAATCTCAGCCTCACTACAGGATATGTGCCCACAGAATGGTGTACAGCAACAGTGGTACCACTCCACAAAGGTGGAGCCTCTACGGACCCTGGAAACTATCGCCCCATAAGCCTGACTAGCTTAGTCTGCAAGGCTATGGAGAGGATCATCATGGATCTCATAAACAAAGACATTGGGGACCTATAGACACTAGATCCTACCCAGTTCGGCTTTGTCAAGGGCAGATCCTGCCTTTTGAACCTGGTTGACTTCTTTGAAACAGTCACCAAAGCCATAGATGAAGGGAAGGTTGTCCACACAGACTATCTGGACCTTGCAAAGGCATTTGACACAATACCCCACTCGGGCATCATAGATAAGCTATCCACCTTAAATATAAACCCCTATGTCACAAGATGGGTCGCAAACTGGCTCAAAGACAGAACCCACAGAGTGAGAGTTGCTGGAGCCATGTCAGACTCAAAACCGGTCACAAGTGGCGTCCCACAGGGTTCTGTCCTGGGACCACTCTTGTTCGGTATATACTTTTCCGAGGTACAGGCAAACGTGGGCGGACTATGGCTCACCAAGTTCGCAGATGACTGCAAACTGGGTGCCATAATCAACTCTCCAGCTGACACAAACAGCCTTCGAAAAGGTCTCACAGAGACAGATAACTGGTGCCAGCGCCATGGTTTAAAGCTAAATGCCAAAAAATATATAGTCATACCCTTTGGCAAAAACAATGTGCCCACAAATTACCAAATAGGCAGAAACCCATTAAGTACAGAGAAAGTTATTAGGGACCTGAGGACCCAAGTTGATAGCAATCTCTCCTTTGAAAACCACATTGCCAAAGTGGTTAGAAAGACCTTCTACATAGCCCACCTCATCACGAAGGGTTTCACATCTAGATCAAGAGAGGTAATCATGCCCCTTTATTCATCCCTCATCAGGCCCATTATAGAATACAATGCCCCTTTTGGGATGTACCTTACCCGACACCTGCAGCAATTAGAAAGACCCCAAAAGTATCTCACCAAGTGGATCAAGGGTCTCAAACAGATGCCATATGCTGCTCAGTTAAAAAAACTCCAGCTCTACTCAGTTGCATACCGCCTACTTCGAGGCGATCTATGCCTGACATACAAAGCTATGTCAAATCCAGAATTAATGGACATGCTCCACCTCAGTAAGTCTAAATCCCCTAGAGCCACACGCTCGAGGGACTTGAACCTCAGCACAGAAATAAATAGAACTTGCTGGAGGGACAGGTTCATAACCCAGAGGCTCCCTTCGCTCTGGAATAGAATTCCAGTTCATGTGAGGCAGAGCACCTCACTGAATCTCTTCAAGAAGAATCTCGATAAGTGGATGGGGGATCATAAGTTTGTCCCAGGGATTACTCCCGTGTCACTATTAGACAGAGGCACAGTAAACTAAACCTTAAAAAGGGCACAGTATACTCAAATCAAGGGGTGGCGTAAGCCATACAGAATCGGGCTATGCTTATAATTGCCCCAGGGCAGATAGCCTAGTATGAACCTATGAACCTATAAGTTTTCCCAATATTTCACTTTTCGGTTTTTATTCCTCCAAGCAATTGTCACCTGCCTGGCTCAGTTTGACCTCCATCCCATTCAATACTCTTGAATTGTAAATATACATCCTTCCCATTTTTAATGTTTTTCTCAGACAAGAGGTATATAATGCCATCCTTTAGTTACTGTTGCACATATGCCTCCTGCATCCTTCCAGCACATATCTCCCAGGGCTCTGCTTCTTTAGTCCTATTTCCTCTTGAGTATATAGTTACATGTTGTTCCACTTGGCTTTACAATCCTTATCTAGTATAAGAAAGAGCAACTTTAGTTGGGTAGCTTTATAGTACCCCTCAAAGTTAGGTAAACCCACACCTCCCCGGTCTATAGGAAGTTCCATTTTGTCTCCCCTTATCCCTTCTTTTTTATTGTTCCTGATGAACCCTTTTACTTCCTTGTTTAACTTGCCCCTTCTCTCTTTATTGGAGGAAAACACTAGGACTAATATATAAAATTAGGAGGATCACACACATTTTTATAGTTAAAATTTTACTATCAAGGGGCATCACTATTAACTTCAAGTTCTTCATTTTCTTGATTATTTTGTATGTTGCCTCTGCCCACATATTCTCAACTGCCAAGGGTATTTTACCCCTCAGCCAAACTCCCAGATACCTCATTTTCTGATGCCCCCAAAGAAATGGCCAAGTCTGTACTAGTTGAAATGTAGGGACATAATTTAATGCTATCATTTTTGTTTTGAATTCATTCATTTTATAGCCAGAGAGCTTACCAAATGTATTGTAAAGATCTTCTTTGTATCCCTTGCAGAATTCCTTATATATAGTATAATGTCATCTGCAAATAATGCAATTTTCTCTATCATATCTGCACATCTATAGCCTGCAATCACAGATGCCCTTACTTCCATCACAAAGTCTCCAGATATAAATTGAACAAAAGAGGAGACAGCGGGCATCCTTGCTTTGTCCCTCTTGATATAGGTATTTGTTGGGTCAGCCTGCCATTGCATTTTAATATGACTGTAGTCTCTGCATATAATTAACAACTGCTGTATTCCAAGTCTCTGAGAACCTATAACATCTTTAAGACATCTTGCTAGAACTTCCAGCTTACCGTATCAAATGATTTTTCTGCATCTAACCCTACCATAACCAATTCTTTCCTTTTATACTCTGCATGATTGTCTTAATAATGTTGTCAAATGTTTGTCTTCCTCCTGCAAATCCACACTAGTCCAAATCTATGAGTCTAGGTAGAATCAATGCCAATCTTTTCACTAAATTACCAGCAAAAAATGTATAATCATGGTTTACAATCAATTTTGACCTATACGATTGGGGGCCTGCAGGGTGCCCTTATATACCATTGCTGGAGGACTAGCATCTCTATTTACACCTGATATACAAAGTTCAATTTTCTATATTACAAATGAGGTAAGGAGCTAATTCTTTGACAGTTGTGTTTTGTCCTGCACATAGGAAGCACAACACCTTTTATATTAATTCCATACATACAGAATTTAAGATCTTAATGTCTGTTTCTGTAAAACATCAAATATAAAGAAAATCAGACTCTTCTGCCCCCTCACCCCCAAGGTGATCGTCACTTCCTTCCTTCCCTTCTTTCTTTTTTCTTTCACACTTGGTCAGCTTGTTGTTAAGAAGGACCTTCATAATTCTTAATCCAAACTGTATCTTGCAGTTATAGTTATGCAGTTAGAATGCTTCCTGTTGATATAAATTCCTGGTTTAGTTTTGTTTGTGCAGTGTTTGCACCAAACATTTAATTTCCTAACCCAACTCTGAAATTTATTGTTTGAGTAAAATTGAAAAAAAAAGTTTTACTAACACAAAAGGATTAGGCAGCTTCAGTACATAGAATATATTTTAAATATTTTGAATTGCATCTGTAATATGGCACTTTATGTACAGACAACAATGCATTTCTGATTCTTTCATATGCAAACCATCATGCCTTCCTTTTTCCAAACCTGTACTGAGATTCCTTGCTGTTTGTATAATTGCTAATAAAAACTTAACATTTTGCACTACATTTATTCAAAATATACATCTCTAATAATACCAGTGAGAAACCTGTAGTAGTAATACAGAAAAACACATGTATAACTGCATGTTTTATGTATTAGGTATGTCTTAGTTCCAGTGTTCGTAATTTAAAATGCATTTTTCAGTAAGAAACACTTGCTGCATGATAAGCATGTAATGATGTATAAATGCCGAGTCTTCCAATGGCTCCTTCATCATTATGATGAGGGCAGTAAAGTGCATCCAGTTTTAATGTAATACACAGACTCACTGAGCATGCTGGGTAACTAAACCCTATGCATGATGCTAATCCATACTGTATAACGTGCAGTGGGGTACAGTGAGGGTGATCATCATTTTCATTCCCTTTTGGCATGAATGTATTCAGCAAAAGCGTAGCGTATTTGCCAGTTGTCCTGTTCAAGCCCTGTCCTTTACCATGTCCAGTTGGACAGGAGGGCTTGACCTTTGAGAAGATGATAGGAATACACTCTGTCACCTTCTCTTGTTAACCCACCTGCACTGATAGTGCACACTTAGCAGATTTAAACTCTCCCCTGCATTTAATATTCATCCTAGTACTCCTCCTCCAGAATGCAGTGTCATCAGAAATGGACTGTGTTTCATGAAGCAGCACATGCAGTGGACAGTGAGGACAGACTCCCATTTTAAAAGTCTGCAGAAGTGCTATAACTGTACACTAAATGTTAATTTACAAAATGCAATTTATTAACTAGCCTGATGTATTATTTAACATGATGGTCTTTATTACTGTATGCTAAAAGTTTGTCATGCAACTGCTTATATATATATATATATATATATATATATATATATATATATATATATATCTCAATTATTGCAGTGTGTTTGATAATACATTCATTATACTGAATGTTTAGTTAGCAGGGTTGTTTTGTCAAAATGCTGGCTCACTGAAGGATGCTACCATGAGGAGTAGGAGCTCGCCCTTTTCCTAATATTTTGTGATTTCAGAGTTGGTATATGTAATTTGCAGATGGTAAAAGTAGTGCAGGAGGGCTTGCCCTCCTGCTCCTGCAAAAAAATGGTCTTTCTTTTACTTTAATTTTGCATATCCTCTGAGATTAGTGCTCAGCACATACATACCAATGCGTAACTTCGAATCTTGTAACCTCAAACCAGCAAAAAGAAATGGAACATTATTTCTTTCTTCCAGAAACTGAACTACCTGAGATGACAAATGGTGGGGATCGGAGAGAGTTGGAATACATGTACGTAGCGGGGGATGTAAGGGTACTGCTTCTTTTGTTTGCTTGTCGAGGTTACAATATTTGAGCATGTGAACTTGATCTTGTGCATTTAAGGAAGTCATGTTTGTAACTTGGAACCAATTTTGTGTGTGTGTGTGTGTGTGTGTGTGTGTGTGTGTGTGTAAGCAGTTTGATGAAGAACTTAAACCAAGCACACTTATGACAAGACTATTGAAACCACAGCTGAAGGAAAGAAGGAAATATCAAGGAACTGAAAGATCAGCCCATAGCAAAGGTCACAGTCTGTGTGCTCCTTTTACACAATGCACACACTGTTAATGGCCTAAGTACTACAAAAATGTTAAGAACATGTAAGGCATTGCATCAAAACACTTCAAAATCCCAGATATTTGTAAGTGCTAGTTGAATGATCTGACAGCCTTGGTAGAAAATCACATAGTATACATAATTACATACACTAACTATAGTCAGGAGTAATTGTGGTACTGCAGCTTTCTGCCTTCTAAGATGAACTTCTTATCTGATACAGTTTCAAAACAGACTCACAATGGACACATTTATGTGGTAGGCTTTCTCCACCATCCCTCCTTACTTGTATCTTTGCAGTTGCAAAACCATGACTAAAGTGAATATAGTCAACTGAACAATTTATCTGTAGCACAATTCTATAAAATAAAAAGTAACTTAACTGGGTGCAGATGCAAAACAATCAACAAAATGATATGTCAACTAACTTTATGTAAATCTCTTTTGGATTCCTATACTCTAGTGAATGCTGTGGTTGCATCACCTCCCCTGTTTCTGGGTTAGGCAAAAGCACATCTGTAGGCCTACTTACCTGTGGTAGCCCTCCTTACACTGATAGGCTAGGTTTTCAAAAGATATACCTTCTTCCTATTATTTTCACAATATAAAGTATGTGTGTTGGGAATCTTTCTCTATTATCATATCATGGCTAAACTGATCCCAGTTTATACTTCAGTCTGAGTAACAGATACTGTTTCTTATCACCATAAATGCATATAACTTCTACTGCATTGTTGTTTTTTTTCTAACATGCATACTGTCTTTTTATAAGTGTTACCATTCTGCCTCAGTATAACATTTCTTGCAGCTCTCTGTCATCAGTTAAGACACTGCAATTAATTAACTTGTCAATTTATCAGCAATAGAATGCAGTCTCAACCTTTCTAGAAAATAGTTTATCGCATTCTAGAGGTTTAACATCATTATTAACATTCACAAAAACAAATTAAATCCACAGGGACAACCAGGTACCTCGAGATACACAAAGAAATCCAAATATACAGAAAAATAGAGGCAGGCTGCAGGTCTCTTCCAAAAGCTTTATTCACAGATAATACAAGCGCTTTCACCAACTGGCTTCTTCAGGTGTATACAAGAACTAAAAACATCCCTACATTTATACTATGTATCTCTCAATTATCCAATTGAGCACTTAAAGGGATACCAAACTTTAAAAGACTTAAACAGCACTTTCATACAATATATATATATATATGTACATAAAACATTAAATAAAGCATGCTAATACTTCTTTTATACATTAAATCATACTAAAATCTATAAAACACATATATCAATATATACAATCAAAAATTCAACATCAAAATGACTACCTACATAAAGCCCTATTTTTTAAAAAAGGTTTTTGTGGTACATGGTCATTTAGGCCATGCCCATAATCAGCTCTCAATTTAACTATCCATTGCAATTCCAAATTCTCTGTTTGAACCCTAACATCACCACCCCTTATATTTTCAAAATATCTATCACCCTAAAAGCAAAATGATGTTCTATGCTAGTTTCCTTAACATGTTTAGCCAAAGCATTAAACAGACTTCCTTTTTTTAACATGATAAATATGTTCTCTGACTCTATCTTTTAACATTTAACATTCTATCTGTTTTACCCACGTAAAATTTGTTACAAATTTTACAAATTTTACAAGTAGCCAGGTAAACTAAATGTGAAGAATCACATCTAGCATTAATACTAAAATTAAATAGTCTGCCTGTATCAAGATGTACAAATTCACCATCCATATTTATATATATACTTACAGTACTGGCATTTAAAGCAAGGTCTAGTGCCTTTATTATTATTAAATGAAACAAAATTTCTAGGGCCACACCATTGCCTTTTCAAGGATTTTTTATTCTTAAAGGTGAACTCACGAAATGCACCTATAAACTTACTTATTTGCCTATCTGACGTTAGAATATTCCAATGCTTGTTAATAATATTTGTATAGCATCTAATATCTCTTGAATAACTAAAACATAATTTAAGTGATTGTGCTTTTTTAACATGACCTTTAATACTATCTTCTGTCTGTTTAGAAAAATAGGGTTTGGCCCTAGCATAGAACATCATTTTGTTTTTAGAGTGATAGATAGATATTTTGAAAATATAAGGGGTGGTGATGTTAGGGTACAAACAGAGAATTTGGAATTGAAATGGATAGTTAAATTGAGAGCTGATTATGGGCATGGCCTAAATGACCATGTACCAATAAAACCTTTTTTAAAAAAATAGGGCTTTACGTAGGTAGTCATTTTGATGTTGAATTTTTGATTGTATATATTGATGTGTGTTTTATAGATTTTAGTATGATTTAATGTGTAAAAGAAGTATTAGCATAATTTATTTAAGGTTTTATGTATATATGTATATATATATATATATATATATATATATATATATATATATATATATATATATATATTGTATGAAAGTGCTGTTTAAGTCTTTTAAAGTTTGGTATCCCTTTAAGTGCTCAATTGGATAATTCAGAGATACATAGTATAAATGTAGGGATGTTTTTAGTTCTTGTATACACCTGAAGAAGCCAGTTGGTGAAAGCGCTTGTGTTATCTGTGAATAAAGCTTTTGGAAGAGACCTGCAGCCTGCCTCTATTTTTCTGTATCATTAGTAACATGCTTTTCAGAGGTTGTAGTTTTCACAGGTTTAACAGAGTTATTATTTGTACAAACTCTAGCTAATTGCTCCCCCTTCACCCTTTCAGTATTTAAAACAAAGTGGTTTTTGTTCATTTTATGTTTAGACTGATATTTGACATAGGTTTTACTGCGGGTCTGGTCTGGTCAGATTTAGACATGGTTTTTATGGCACAACAGTTTAACTACTAGTGCATGTGTCCATGTGGTTTATAGCCAGTGTCTAAGTTGCTGTCATGTGTATGATTTAATTTTTCTTATGTTGAACCTCCAGGTCTAGCAACATACTTTTACTAGTATAATTTTGACCTTATAGTTTTGTTATGAGAAAAAGTCAAGCTACAAAACGTTTGAGCTTGTGTCGCTGGAGTAACACTAGCTCTGGTATATAAAATCTTTTTGAATTTATCATAGTCTTGGTAATCAAGCTCCTATACATCCACAAAAGACTGTCAGTGATTCTCCAGTTAACTGGGCTAATAAGATCTTGGTCCCATTAGCTTAGTCCCACTTCTCCTGGTGAGCTTACCACTCAAAGGTAGTAAGATGTGCCATGAGGTCTAATGGTGGCACTGCCCTTGGCGTAGATATAAACTTAATGACCATAATTGCTTCTATGATCTGAAATAATTGCTCTACTGTGGTCATCTGACACATGAATCCACACACAGGTGTACTCAAAAAAGAAATAATAATAATTCCCAGAACACATCACAAGACTCTCTTTCTCTCACACTGACGAGACTATACTTACTTAGTTTCAGGATTTTGTTATTAATCTTGTTGTTTGTCTTTCGGCTTTTTCCCGTTAACGGGTCGCCACAGCAGAACTCCAGTCCGCTAATGATTGGCAGTAGATTTTTTTACAAAACGCCGAGGTGCCAGCTCGATGCCCAACTTTCAATGAAGGCACGCCCATTTACGCATGCATGTCTTTTGAATGCTACCCAGCCATGGGGAAGACATGCAGACTCCACACAGAAGGCACTCCCAAGCCACGCTGAGAATCGAACAGGAGAACCTCTTGCTGTGAGGTAACAACACTACCGCCGTACCACCGCGGCATTCATAACTTTTGCAAAAACTCCCCATATCAGTTCACCAATTCACCAATGTGGAAAATTAAAGAAATTAAAGAAGATAAGGTCAGATATCTTTGCAAATATAGTGCAGTTTATTATGCACAAATAAAAATAAGGCAGGATTTTCCAAGCAAAAACAAACTCCTGTATTTTAAATGGAAAGTAAGTACCTTTATAGCAATCTTATACTGCAGGGAAGCAGTCTCTGTTGGCATATCTCTAACGATTCCTCAGCAAAAACAATTCCAACTTCTTTAGGGTCTTTGTTCACTGTGGTTGACTCTCTCTGCTCTAGACACCATGTTCTCTTCCACAAAGGACAAATAGTTTCTGTTTGAGTTTTTCCTTGCCTTCTTTTTATGTTACATTTAAAAGCTCATTAAACAAACTTGCTCTTACTAATATATTCAGGTATCTTTCTGCTCTTAAAAAAGAGTCATGGCTAACAGAAGAACTTTTTTAATGAAACATCATTCAGTGTACAATGGACTTTTTGTAACACTGCTATAAACATCATTTATAAAATTTATGGAATTATTTACATCTTTTTGGGTAAGTTATGCTCTTCCAACTAGTGACAGCCACAAGACTATGCTACTATATACATATAATATATATATATATATATATATATATATATATATATATATATATGGGTGTACTTCTAACGAATGAAGTACCACTTACCTAAAAATGAAATCACTGAGATGAGATCTCTGAAATCTTAGTTGAACGAATGACCATGTTGCTGAAACTTTTCCCACAGTAAGTATCCAGCTGGCCAACATGGGGAAATTTGCCCTTTTCCCCACAGTAGTGTGATCCTGCAGCTGGTATATTTAGTTGGGGGTGGTGTGTGGGGATGCAGATAGTGTGATGTATTATTTTGTTAAATGTTGGTCAACTGGATACTTACTGTGGGAAAAGTTTTGGCAACATGGTCGTTCGTTCAACTAAGGTTTCAGAGGACTCATCTTGGTGATGTTTTCAGGTAAGTGGTATTTGTTCATTTGAAATAGACCCATTTATATATATATATATATATATATATATATATATATATATATGTTTACATTAAAAACCTTGAAACTGCATCGGTTGACCGGCATGTAGTAGAAATGGCAGTTTTCATGTTGGCAGAATGTCGAACCAAAATGCATTGACTACACTACGGCAAACGGGTAGTGTAGTTCGAGTATTTGGGCTCAGCACTGTGCAGGGAGAATTAGCCCATTTCCTCACAGTAGTGCAATCTCAAAGTTGGTATATTTAATGTGCAGGGGGTGTGGGGGCATAGCCCCCCATCAAAATAGTAGAATTAATGTACCTTTGACTGTAGAGTGTAATGGTACATTAATGTGCATAGCAGGAGATGAGTGACATCACCTCCTGCTATGTTGAATACATCGAACTACGGATGTTGATGTATTCATTTTCGCATTGGTTGCTGTTTCAAAATTCCGAATTCAGTATTTCGGGTCGCCATTCTCAACGGTTGACTGAAGCAGATTTGGAATTTCAATAGTAAACCTCTCTCTCTCTCTCTCTCTCTGTATATATATATATATATATATATATATATATATATATATATATATATGTCACAAGACTGGAAAACCTCCCTTATCAATCTCAACAAAAAGCTGAGATCCCTTATCAAATCCTATAAAGCCAGCTATGAAGGCAGAATTGCGGCTGACAACAAAAACAACCACAAAGCCTTCTATAGCTATATCAAAAATCTCAAAGGCAATTCCCAGATTTGCTCTGAGTAATTGCACAATGGCACCTCCTATATTGAGCCAACAGATATAGCCAACATACTGGCCGACAGATTCAGTGCCAACTTTACCACCCCCTAGGTCCCTATACTAGAAGAAAGCCTGATACCCACCATTTCTGCAGCACAGTTAAAAGCTGCATTGTCCAAAGACAAGAATACAGCATCCATGGGCCCTGATAATATCCCTGGCTGTGTCCTACATGAGCTACAAAATGAACTGGCACCACATCTGTGTGCCCTGTTCAATCACAGTCTTACCTCAGGCTATGTCCCTAACAAATGGCGCACTGCTACAGTCATCCCGCTCCATAAAGGGGGAGCAACTACAAACCCTGAGAACTATCACCCCATTAGCCTGATGAGTCTGGTATGCAAAGCTATGGAGCACATTATCATCATCATGGACCTGCTTAACAAAGATATAGGCAATCTCCAAACTCTTGACCTCACACAGTTTGGCTTTGTCCAGGGGAGATCCTGCCTGCTGAACCTGGTTGACTTCTTCGAGGCAGTCACCAAGGCTCTGGATGAGGGTAAGGCAGCGCATTAAGCCTACCTCAACCTGGCCAAGGCCTTTGAAACCATTCCCCATTCAGGTATCATTGATAAACTCACCAAACTAGGCATCAATCCTTACATCACTAAGTGTGTTGCAAATTGGCTCACAGACAGGACCCACAGAGTGAAAGTTGAAGATTCCAAGTCAGACTAACGATTAGTCATGAGTGGAATCCCACAGGGCCCAGTCCTGGGCCCTCTCCTGTTTGGCATCTACTTCTCAGAAGTCCAGGCCAACACAGAAGGACTCTGGTTGACCAAGTTCATTGATGACTGCAAGCTAGGAATTATTATCAAGTCCCCAAGTGATGTAGACATCCTACAAAAGGGCCTCTCTGAGACCAATGACTGGTGTCAGAACCATGGCCTGAAGCTTAACGACAAAAAATGAGTTATCATATATAACGGCTGATTTGGCATGTACCTGATCAGACACCTACAACAGCTGGAGAGGCCACAAAAGTACCTCACAAAAATTATCCTAGGCCTTAAACATATGTCCTGCATGGACAGACTCAAGACACTTCAGCTGTTTTCAGTCTCTTATCATCTACTTAGTGGTGATCTCTGCTTGACTTACAAAGCCATGTCTGACCCAGCCCTACTTGAAATGCTACACCTAAATAAATCCCAGTCCCCCCATGCCACACACTTGAGAGATCACAACCTCATTACCACAATTAACAGAACATGCTGGAGGGACAGGTTCATCTCCCAAAGACTGCCCACACTCTGGAATAAGCTTCCCATTCATGTCAAGCAGAGCACCTCGCTGGCCTTCTTCAAGAGAAATCTTGATGAGTGGATGGGTAACAGAAAATTCAATCCAGGGATCATTCCAGTTTCCCTACTGGATATGGGTACTGTGAACTAACATCAGGTGGTGCGGTGCCTGGGCAATTTGTTTTGGGGGGCTAGGCTTGTAAAGGCTCCAGGGCCATTAGGCTAGTACACACATATGACCCTATGAACCTATATATATATATATATATATATATATATATATATATATATATATATATATATATATATATATGTAGATAGATAGATAGCTATGTAAACACAACACTTACAGCACACAGAGAAGTTGCAAACTGCAGGTTGAATTCAGGCGGTGGTCAGGAAGGAAAGACTGGTTTTGCAAAAAGCATCTCAGTGCCATGCATTAAATGATGCTTTTTACAAAACCAGCCTGTAAACCTGGGGTTTACTAATATTCTGTGTGGTGGAAGTATTGTTTTTTTTTTGCATTGATTATTTTGGGATTTATGTGCCTTACATGTTTATATCTATCTAGTTATCTATACACACACACAAATATATAGATAGATGGGTGTCTTGATGAACATATCTTTGGTCAACAACATTTGGTCAACAGAAATGGATGGTTGATGTGTATACAGGATCAACAGTGCATGGGCAGGGAATATTCCCTTTCCCTGGTGATTGTGCAATCTCTGAGTTAGTATATATAATTAGCAGGGGGTGTGAGGAGCTAGAACAATTGTTTTAGTTTTTACTGCTCCGTGGTTAATCCCCTGAGCATCTGCAGTATACATCTGGAGCATTTCTCCCCGGGCCTCCGCTGAAAACAGGCTCTGTGGAACCTAGTCGGACATTCCCGGTCAACAAATGTTAAATAAAATAAATAAAAATAAAAAAAAAATGTATGTATATGTATATGTATGTGTATATGTATATATACCATAGTTATACATATATATATATATATATATATATATATATATATATATATATATATATATATATAGGTATATGTAGCTTTATATACATACATAATTGAATCAGTTTCTCATATATCTATATACATATATGAGCATGTGTATATATATATATATATATATGTATATGTATATATATATATATATATATATATATATATATATATATATATATATATATATATACACATTTATATATATATATATATATATATATATATATATATATATATATATATATACATATACAGAGAGAGAGTGAGATATTATGAGTGCAGATGCTACAGATGACAGTGTGTTTGGGTGACATCTGCTTTGCTGACTTCTTTTGGTCAACTAAACATATGGAGAACAGTTGGCAAGATCACAATTGTCAGGGTTTGAAAATAGTCCCTTTCCCCAATGTTGTGTGATCTTGGAGTTAGTATAGAATTAACAGGGGATGTAGGGGCATTTTTTGTTTTTCGATTTCAGTTTTGTATAAACCAAAAAGCACCAGGTTAACATTCATATTTTCAAAATATTGTGGTATCTGTTTGAGATGTCAACAAATGCAAAAGTGGAGGAACAGATTGTTGATGATGTGGTGTTGCTGTCTCGAAAGAGACTGAATGGGTGACAACAGTGGGACTGCAATGAAGACATTGCTGTGTATCTCCCCACCGCCACAGCAGCTCAGCCAGATCCAGCACCACCTCCTCTTTGAACCATGTCTCCTCCCAGTGATGTCCTCAGTTTCCGTGAGGGATTGTCACAGGAGCCGGCCATGTCATCTTCCTCCCCTGCAGGGTAGGCATACCCATCCTTCTCTGCCACTCAGTCAGTCATCAGTGATGCCAATCAAACCTGAGTCACCTGGAGTTTTAGTCCTTGCTTTATCCTTCTATGTGACTGGAGTAGTTCAGAGTTATTATTGCTATGTTTTATACTGTGACGTTTTTACAGCTTTAAACTTGGCACTTTAAAATATTGCACATGTACCTATGAAGCAGATTTTTATTATCAGTCATCTGGATACAAAAACATGCAGTAACTGTAAACATTCTTTTGAAACAAGTTTCACTTATTTTGTGGTTGTAGAGATTACATTTACATATTTTTTATTTACTTTAAAAACCATGGAACGTGAAAGAATATACATGATGGTAGACATCGCTCCTGTTATCACTGGAGATATGATAATGTCAATCAGAATTTTTGATTACTTAGTTCTCTTTATGTAAGCTGTCATTGCTTGAACACTTTTTCATATCAAGATTAAACAATGTGTCTGATAAGCATAATGTTTCATTGTTATCTACAAGAGTTGTACTTCTTGCTCTGAGAAGTAACCAGAATTTACTTCAACCATTTCCTTGTAAATATTATTTCTATAAAACTGTAAAATTTATTTCAAGCAGCATGACTGAACCTTATTAGTATCTGTGGCACTGTTCAGAACATAATTTTTGTTTCCTAAATGGATCTTTGGATAATAAGAAAAATGTAGTAAGATGAAGAATATTCAGGTCTGAAATCAATATAATCTAGGGGGGGTGCTTACTTTGGTAGCAGATGTACTAAATCATTATAGATTACATTTTGCTTGCACAAAAAATATACCCATATGCAAAGCATCATTCTTCTATTAAGAATTATTGTGGTCTGTGTATTTGTCTTCTTTTTCTCTATGTTTCTTTGGCATAAAAAATTATTTTGTCTTGTCTTTTAACTCGGTTAATAATTCAACAAAACACAAGTAGACCATTTCTTAATGAAATGTGATTTTTTTTACTGGCGGTTTGTAACCCTTGTAAGCACAAGAATTTATTTACTTTTCATTGTTCTATTCATTTCTGTCATACTTTGGTAATTCTGCCAACATATTGTCTGTTATATTCAGTGCAATAATATGACATCTATTATTTCTGCTATAAGAGTTCAAAGCATTTTTGGCTCTTCAGAAGTCAGGTGTTCAAATAATGAGCAACACATTAAGAAGTGCACTGTACATTATCTAAAGTGGTTGAGATACAGGTATACAAGCATCACAAGATAGTCCTGGGAATTTTGTCGAAAGGAAGGAGAAAATGGGGCTAGTAGCAAGTAGCAGTGCAGTGCTGTGACAGAGATTCAGTCTGTAAAAATTCAGAGTTGAGCTCTTCCTTCGCATTGTTTAAATGGCATAGCATCATCTTTTCTCTGTGTATCATACAGAACACGTTTGGTCGAAATGAAAAGGGATTCTACTACAAAAAAATAAAAATAAAAAATACTGCAGGCAGGGTCAAAGCTCACTCTGCCCAATGCCTTGGTTTCATCAATGGCTTTTTAGAAATGGTTGGATACCGAAAGTAGTATAATCAGTATATATAATCAGCAACGTTATCCTCTGTGCATACTTTTGCAAAGCACTATGAATTAGTTTCCTTGTCCATGTCTAGGACAGACTTTGCTAGGCCCATTCTTCAGGGGGGCTTCTGGACCCTTCTTTTCTCTTCACATTTATTCTAAGCTACAATAATCTGCCCATATAGCTTAGGCTACTGCATCAGTCCTCAGTCCTCTCCTATTTGGTGTCTACTTTTCTGGGGTCCGGGCCGATGCAACGGGACTCTGGCTGACGGGGTTCGCAGATGGTTGCGGGTTGGGAGCTGTTGTTGACTCCCCGGGTGATGTTGACGTCCTGCAGAGGGGCCTCGCTGGTGTGGATGACTGGTGTTGGAGCCATGGCCTTGGGCTCAATGGCAGGGAATGTGTTGTTGTCCCCTTTGGGAAAAATCTGGTTCCCGTGGGTTGTGACATCGATGGTGGTCTGATGAATGGAGAAGGTGTTGTGAGAGATCTGTGAGCACGGGTTGGCAGCGGCCACTCTTCTGACCACCACATTGCGACTGTGGTCGGGGGGCACTTCTATGTGGCACGTCTCATTGCTGGGGGGTTTGCATCCTGGAAGAGAGAGGTCATTGTCTCCCTCTTCTCTTCCCTCAGTTGGCTGATCGTCGAGTGCGGTGCCCCATTTGGTGTGTGCCTCGCTGGACGCCTGCAGCAACTGGAGAGGCCATGGGGTGCCTCACGGGGAGGATTATAGGTCTTGGACACTTGTCCTGTATGGATGGACTCAAGGGGCTCCGGCTGTTCTCTGTCTCGTGTCACTTGCTTGGAGGCCAATCTCTGCTTGATTTGCAGGGCCATGTCTGGCCCAGCTCTGTTGGAGGTGCTGCATCTGGAGGGGTCCAGGTCCCGTCGCATCATACACTCAGGAGACCTCGGCCTCGTTGCCACAGTCGGTGGAGTGTGCAGGAGGGACAGGTTCATAGAGCAGGGACTGCCCATGCTGTGGGGTAGGCTTCCCATGCATGTCGAGCAGAGCAACTCGCTGACCCTCTTCGGGAGAGGTCTTGGTGAGTGGAAGGGAGGTGGAGGGTTCACCCCCAGGAGTCACTCCGGTGGCTCTGCTCGATGGGGGCTCTGGGGGCCGGGGTTGGGTTGCATGGTGCCAGGGTGGTCCTATGGGCTGGGCTTGTAAGGGCTCCAGGGTCATTGGCCTAGTACACACCTATAAACCTATGACTGTAAATTAGCAACAGTCTTGTCAGACCATAGTAACAAGGGATATTGAATCTGTGCACTTGTGCAATTGTGTTTCCCTCTCTGAGGCACTGAAAGGAATCAGTGGAAGACTCCATTTTAGTGCCTTGTAGGACAGCTTGTCAGTAGGCAGCTGCTGAGTTTGACTTGTGTTTAATGTGCTGCAGTGTCACAGTGTCTGTCTCCCTTTGTTCTCAGGAAGAACACTACTGGCACTCTTCTCTTCTCTTCTCTTCTCTTCTCTTCTCTTCTCTTCTCTTCTCTTCTCTTCTCTTCTCTTCTCTCCTCTCCTCTCCTCTCCTCTTCTCTTCTTTTCTCTTCTCTCCTCTTCTCTCCTCTTCTCTTCTCCTCTCTCATACTACAACAGAACTGGCAGCTAGAGATGCTAATTAGAATCGTCCAGGTTATCATTAAACTCTTCTCATCTCCGGTACCTTCTGCAGAGCCTGCACTGGCAGCCTACTGCAAGTTGACCACAACAGCAAACCATGTAGCAAATAACATATGGGGTAGTAGATACAAGGCCCTCAAAGGAAGGAATATGTTTTTTGTGGTTAACAGCACTGCCTTCTGTCTTTCCCATACAAACAGTAACAAGAAAAAAATTAACAATGAGAACCAATAAAGCCAAATGACTCTAAAGTACGCATGATAGTGAAAACCATAATGGTTAACCCAGGAAGCAAACATCCTGATTGGAGCTTTCAACATATTCATTAAAGGTGGGAAAGCCTGGGATTTTTGAAGAAGAGCCAAGCCAAGGGGTCTGGCTTGACTGTTAGAGCTAAGAGCCAAGTCAATGCAGACAATTGGAGGAGTAGCTTGATTAAAAATAAGACTGGAAGTCCAGAGGACATACAAGCAAAAAAAAAAAAAAAAAAAAAAAAAAAAATACAGTTACAGTGAAGCATACAACGACATTGTCAGGATTCACTCAAAAACTTCCTAACAGCTTGCACCCAACCACCTCCTTCTCTGTGCCCAAGGTACGAGTTTGTTGACAATGTAAAATGGGAAACAATTATAATAAGCACAACATGTAAGTACACCACTCTTGGTCTTGGCTAGTGGAAAAAAAGTAATAATTTTCTTTTTCCCCTTTTGGTCTAATGATGATTTAGTACACAATAGTTTCACCATACTTTGCAAGAAATGGTCAAACAGTCCCAAGGTAAAAACTAGATACATTGCCTTAATGGAACAACAAAAGCTCTGCAAAATGCTGCATTTTGTTAGTTTTATTTAAGGAGCCATATTTCATTTCCCATAAGGCAGTACACAGTAATAAATTAATGACCTATTTGGGTAGAAAATACGCACACTGTCCCAGTGCCCCTTCTGAGAAGTTAGGTCACCTCTGACTGTGAAGTAGTTACAAAAAAAAAATAAAATAATAATAATAATCATGGCAAACTTTGCTCCTTGATAGATGCTGTCCTCTAACAAACCATGTAAACCCTAATTACCATTTGCTGTATGACCCCAGAAATGATGCCTACCTTTCTGTACACTAATTTATCACTGGCACTGAAAAAAAGGATAAAAATGTAAGAACTACAGTAATAGTTTTCATTATTTTGCTCTTTCAGCTTGGGGTTGGCAAACACATACACTGCCTCCAACAAGTCATAAGACTTTTATCTGCCAGCAGTGATGACATTGTGCTGTCATGTACAAGATGTCACCACACCCCTTCCCCAAAAAGGCATCCCAGTTCTCTGCACATCTCTGATGGTTGATGGTAAGGGAAGTGAAAGAAAAAAGAAACAGCTACTACAATAATATAGTGATTTCAACATGTTACTCTTAAACAATATACTAAGCACCTCTCAGAGATTCACAGCATTAAACTAAAATTAGGGGTAAATGAGAGAGTGGAGCTAACCTCAATAAAAACAAAGAAATGAAAAATACCTCTGTCCATACTGTCCTTAGCATTGGCAATGCTTTCCATACTCTCCAGATCTCTTTTTCTCTTGATGAAACAGGCTCCTTTCTCTCCATGGAGGCATGCAAAGACCCTGGAGTAAAGGAAATGATGCACCCTTTATCCAAAAAATGAGCTGCAAATCTTTTCATAAAATAATTGCCCAACTGCAATGTCTTGCAGTAGCCCTCTTGTATGAAAATTGTTTAAATCCTCTTCCTTTTCTGCACTGCGGCACCACCCTGTCTGGAATTCCTGCCAACCACAATGCTTAGATATGTAGAATGGGTCTAACCAAAAGCACTCTCAGCTTACAGGTCTGTGGCTATTTGAATATCATGTGATTTTTATTTATGTTTTATAAGTTGGCTTGTTAAATAAATATATGATGTTAACCTGTTACGTTATTGTAACACTGAAGAAGAGTCTTGGAGACTTGAAAGCTTTGTTTGCTGTTTTTATTAAAGTGCTTATATGAGATGATTGGACCTAGGTTTTATTTGTTTGTACTGTGTTTTACCTCTCTGGTCCAATTAGCTGCCTAGCGGTATTTGGGTTTTATTTTATTTTATTTAATGTATTAAAATCTAATGCAAAAATGTTCAGTTTAATTATTTGTTTGCTTATTTATAGTTGTGGCAATAAAGGCATGCAATCCACAAATATTATTTGTCATATTAAATACAACTAGCAGGTGTTCATTCTACTACTAACAACACTGAAAAATGAAAACTGGCAGTTGTTTTCTTTTTAACCCAGAAGAAAAGAACTAAACAAAACAATCACCCTCAAATGATCCTTTTATTGTAGACCTGACTCTCCACACTCTGCCCCCCCCCATCATAGACAAACACACATTATGAATCTGGAGCCGCAGGACAATACACCGTAAATCATGAAACTATAATCCTAGGTGACTTGAATATAGACTGGCAGGCTATTAATAGTGATTTTTTCCAATAGGGTTCTAAATGTATTTAATTTTATCCAGCTTCTCTGAACTCCTACAGGGCATAGTAAGCCTGCAAAAACCTTCTCTGTTATTGACTGGATACTTATGAACATATCAAATAATATCATCTGTAGTGGAGCCTTCCCTGATACCCTCAGTGATCATATCCTCACCTTCATTATCACAGACAAAGCCAATATACAAAAGCAGCACTGCAGTAAGCAGGTGTTAAATCTCTCTTCCTTTAAAGAAGAAACATTTTTAACAACCTAAAATTATTCCCTTACATACCATCCCACTGGATGAGGAAGTTAAATTTTTTAATACTACTTTTTAATGCTCTAAATATCTCTGCTCCAATCCGTACCAAGAAATCAGAACAAATCCAGCTAAAAGGCTTTCTAAACAAACTAAACAGCTTATGTTTCTAAATGGAAAAATCCTGGAAGCCCTGGCTAAAAAATTGAAAAAAAGAAAAAAAAATATGATCCCAACTGCCAAACCTTTAAACATCTCAGGACAACCACAAAATATAAGATAAAACAAGACAAAAAAATTACAAAAAATTATACTTTAGTAACCTCAAGACCATAATTCAAAATAATCTTAAACTCTTCTGTACTTCAGTTAACACCCTCCTGCTCCCAGATCATACTACTCAACCTACCCATCCAATGTCACAAAATGCATCTATTGCCTCCCAGCTCAGCTATTATTTTACTCTGACTGCAGCTGCCCTCCTTAAAGATACAGCCCCTTCCTCCTCTTCTACACCTGTTTTTGATTCTAACCATAATGTATATTTCACCATTTCTCCAGTTCCCACAGGTGCTATCAGAATACTACTACTTAAACTAAAATCTGCAACTCTCTTTCTCTCCAGACAATCTCCCTGCAGATATATCAGACTGGCTAATACTCTAGCATACTCCATATCCCTCCTTGTTAACTGCTCCATAAAAGAAAACTACATGCCAACCCTATAGAAAAAATCCTAGATCCTACTTATTCTTAAAGATGGAACCTCTGCTGAACTCTCCAGCTGTAGACCTGTTGCCACATAGTTTCCTGTTACTAAGGTCACTGAAGAGTGCTTACACATGGAGCTACTTAAAGATATCACAGCTAACTATTTCTTATCCCCCACACAGCCTGACATCCCACCATGTCATGGTACCACAACTACCCTACTCAACTTCAATCTACCATTAATCATACTAGAAATTTGGGTAACTTTGTCTCTGCTGTTTTTCATGGCCTCTCAAAAGCATGGTGTCTTTCATTGTATTCTAGTCTAAAACAAAAACTAATATCTCTAAGACTTGGAGACTCATCAATCAATTGGTTTAGAAGCTCTCTCTCTCCCAAAAAGTAGAAGCTGTAAAGTGTCTGAACACATACTCCTCTTTACTCTCCATACCAGATGGTGTCCCTCAGGGATCTATATTTGTCCACTACTCTTCAATCCATTTATAAATTACAAGTAATGATAAAAACACAGAAGAACTCAGGTACAACCAAGGTTTCCAGTTTCAGTTGAAGTTTTAATGTTAAAACATAAGCGCTTTCGCAGAAAAATCTGCTTCATCAGATGCTAATAAATAAAACTGAAATGTGCTTCTTTTTATACATCCTCTAGCAAGCATCAGTAGTTACATGATACAAAATGACTAAAAACAATTAACACCATAGGGTGTAACTTGAGCTTACTACCCTGCTGAATGAAAAAAATGCTTGCAAGCATTCTATTTATAAATTACCTCCATGCATCTAGAAAATAAGCCATTATTGTACAGTACACTGATATTTCCACGCTCATTTACTTCCAGAAATCTCATGCAACTATTGAAACATGATTAACTATTTCCCATCTTTTTCTAAACTACACAAAAATCTAAATCAATCACATTCACACATAACACTTAGACAAAAAAGACCTCTTCACCACAACCTCCTCAAATAACACCATGATGGAGCTGGTATTCCATGCTAAGTTCTTAGGTGTCATTATTGACGAAAATTTCCATTCACATAAATGAGCCTGTGAAGAATACTGAACAAAAACATGGTGCCTTATATAGGATTGCTCCTTACTTAAATGGCTCCACTAGAAAACACATCATCAACATTCCTGCCCTCTGCTCTTCTCTATGCTGCTCCTGTTCTGATTAATCTACATGCAACCCAAACCAACATTCTTGAGCAATGCTATAACAAAGTTGCCACGTTTGTTGCAAACAAGCCCTACAGAACACACCACTCTCTGACACTTAAACTGGCTGGAGCTATTCTACTCCTTAGCAAACTGACAGCTAACTACCAATAACCCATGACTCCATCCATAAACTTGAGCAATGCCCCATCTTAAAAAAAATACTCAGTCTTATTCCCTTGTAAGATGCCTACACTCCAATAATAAACTGGTTCTCCTAAACAATCATGCAGGTGAATGTTTGCATTCTACCTATATATCTAAGCAGTGAAACATATTACCACTGACTATCAAAGAAATTACTAAAAGTAAGCCTTTTGAACTCCAGCTCACTCATTCATGGTTATACCCCTTTGTTGCTCCAGAATAACGTTTTTTCAGGCTGCAGGACAGATTCCCTTGACAGTAAACATTTTACTCCACTCACTATTTCTATCTTCACAACTTCCCACCCTTCCTTGGCACTGTCTTTTATCATGTCTGCACTTCATATTCCAGTTTCCACTTTTCTTCTCCCTTTTGCTTTATACACTCATCTAAACCACACAACTGCACTTTGCTCATTACTCATGCTTAAAAAAGTGCATTTCTGCTACATGTGCAGAAAAGCTATAAACGTTAAAAAATGTTAAAAGTGTATTTTTGCTTATCACATTGTCTTCATCAAAATGTACACTTATCTAATCACATACCTTTACAACCCTTTATTGTGATACTTTGCTTTTAACATTTATGTTGTCTATTTTACACTTTATTGTATATGTGCATTGTATTTTGAAGCTTTTCTACCAGGGCCTCTGCTGAAAAGTGATATTTGCATATACCCAGCTGGAATATCCTGGTACACAAATGCTAATAAATAATACTATTAATTGGAGATTCAATTATTAAAAGATCTGATGCCAGGAGCAAAAATACAGGATATGAGTAGGGCCTTAGGATGCCTTAATGTAAGGAAATATTGTGTTGTTTTAATCATCTTGGATCAAATTATTTCATTTTTAAGGAATCACTAACTGTTGACAGGGACCATACATCTTCTTGTACAGCTGTCGGGATGTATTTTTTTACAAATCATGTATAGAAAGGAAATTTAAGTCAGCATGAATGAAAACATTTTTTGGGTAAATGCCTACATGAAAAAAATTGTCAATTTAAAAAAGTGGGACTGTATATAACATCTAAGCCAAGTATTAAACACACATATGTAGACAGTTTGAAGTCCACTTCTCAAGAAAGGGGAAGAGATTTTTTTTTAAAAGATATATTACAATATTTGATTTATCTCAAAAGAGGATTTTTGCCATATCAGAAATGTAACAGTTCACATATAGCATAATCTGAGTTATCAATGCTGGTTGTTAATGCAAGGAGCATTACTAATAAAGCTTTTTTACTGGGAAAAATGATAGGTTCACTTAAAATTGATGTTGTTATTGTTTGTGAAACATGGTTAAACAGAAATGATGGGAAGCTATTTCTGCTATGGTATTAACACATTTTTCTGTAACAGACATTCTAACAAAAAATCAAGTGGCAGTATAATAGGAATTTAAGATTTTTATGATTATTACATCTTTGATGAGACCACCAATACTTTAGATTGTTTAACCATGATGATAAGGACATCCGTGGAACAGATTACAATTGTTGGAGTGTATAGACCAACAAAGTTAAGTGTTGATGACCTAGAGAAATCAAAGCAGCTGGGAACTTGCCAGAAACAGGCTGCAATAATATTGGTTCTACATTAGTAATGACAATATGTACAATGTATATTCTGGAACAACATTCATTACAGATTGTAAACAAACCCGCTAGGGGACATAACTGGATACTGTTTGTGTTTCTGATTGCTACTTCATGTCAAGTATCATTACCATTGATGTATAGTGATCATGGAGTTATAAAAAGGTTAAACTACTGCTAGATAATTCTGCCAACTAAAATTAATAACAGACTATATGGAAACGAAACAGACACTGTGTAAAACTAATTTGAGTGACAGATTCAGTGGGAAGACAGCAGGAGGAATGTGGCAAGTTTTGAAAGGGAAATTAAAGGCAAAAAAATCAAAAACATGTTTAACATCAGAGTCAAGATGCACAAGGTTAAGAGGATATATTTCCATAAGAATAAGGTACTTAATTATGATGTTAGTTACAAAATATAAGAAAAGAAACAAAAAGATCATGCTATAATTTTGTAAACTGAAATACTTTTGACAGTCAATTTAAACATAGTGTGAGACAAGATCAGGGAAAAAAATAAGAAAATATAAAAAGATATTCTGCATAACAGGAAACCATTTTATAGATGTATAAGATGTAGGAGTAAAGGCATACAAATCAATAGACTGTGTGTAGGTTCTAAACTTTATTCTCAAACACAACAGATTGTAGATACATTTACAACATTTTATACAAAACAGCTTGGCTCCACAAAGGGGAGATCATTTGTTTTAGTAACATTCAGGTAACTTCAGATAATGAAATGAAAGTAGATTGTATTGAAAAATGCTATGTAAACTGGACCCAAGCAAAGCACAGGAGGAGATAGAATTTATAATAATGACATGAGAACACTTCAGCAAGAACTTACAGCTCCAGTATATCATTTAAATATGCGGAGATTCTTCAAGACTGGAGTCATGCACTTGTTAAACCCATGTCTAAGGGACAAGGGAATAGGACACACATACAGGTTGTTGTAGAAAAATAATGGAGAAGGTGATATTGGATCAATTATTGTCAGAAATGGAAACACAGAGCTGTAACCATAAATGAACAGCATATGTTGAAAACAGATTGATACCTACCTGTAAAATGATGCTCTATAATAATATATTATAATGATCACTACAAATGTGCTCTAATTTACATATACATATTTTCAGCCTTTGATAGTTTCATACAAAAACACTGATCAATAGAATAGAATTAGGCATTAAGGATATCTTGATAAGATAGGTAGCTGTATTGCTTGTAAATAGAACATGGCATGTATCATACTGCAATTGGACAGGTGAATTCTAGGTTACAATCAAGGTGTTCCACATGGCTCTGTCTTAGGCCCATACTGGTTTAGGTTGTATTTTTTGATTTTTTTGTTTTTTTTTCCTGAGGTATTCTGTAATTGGTATGCCCATGACTTGAAACTAGGAAAACTAATGCCAACTGCTACAAACAGGGTACATTTACAAAAGAACTTGAACACATTTACTATCTGGGCACAGGAAAATAATATATTGATAAATACGTCAAAAAGTAAGAATATGACATTCAGGAGACATAGACTGAAATGTGAATAGTGACTACAGCACACACCTCACAAACACATGTGAGAGATGCAACTATATAGCCAAACTGGAGGCTGAACTCTCTCAACACAAGACTAGCAAGACCGGACATGAGGAGAAGGTAACCACACACACAACAAACCCAGTCTCACATAAACCAATCACAACTGCAAACCAAGCACATAAAAACACAAAGACATACTCGGAGGCTCTAATAAAAAACCTACCAAAACAACAGAGGCTCCCAAAGCAGACACCCAAGAAAACACCACCTCAAAACACAGCACATGCAACACATAGTACACAAAGTCAGTGTGCCAAACAATCACAGCCCTTAAGGTGAAACACCATGCCTGATACACTAGTAATAGGTGACTCTATAGTCAGGCACACTGACGTTCCACTTACCAGGCTGAACAAAGAGAGGGTAATGGTGAGCTGCCTGTTGGGTGCTAGGATCCGCCACATAACACAAGCACTCAGGTCACTCCAAAGCAAGTACAAATATGACTCCGTCATTGTCCATGCCGGCATGAATGACCTGAGACGTACCTCCTTGGACTACATGAAAAGAGACATAGAGGAGCTCTCTGATTATGTAGCACAGGCTGGTATGACCCTGACCCTGAGCAGCATCTTGCCCTCACCAAGAATGATGCCACAATACAAAGACAAGATGATCAGCTTTAATAATTGGCTCAATTACTGGTGTCATTCTAGGGGGATCCAATGTCTGTCTGCTTGGGATGACATGCTGGACAAGCCATGCTGCTTCACAAGGGACGGCTTGCACCTGTCACCACTGGGCTTCCGGATATTGGCTAAGGCTCTTGCCACCCCCATAGTGCCTTTTTTAGGCAAGGCTCAAAAGACAAACCCACCACCTTAGAAAACAAAAAAGGAAAAAAACTAAGGGTAATGCTGCTCAACGCCAGAAATCTAAATCTCAAGATGCAGGCTCTCGAAGCACTCCTCAGTATGGACAGCATCGCTGTCTGCGCAGTAACTGAAACCTGGTTCAAGGCTCCTGAGAGCACCCCAGCCCTACCAGGTTATACCTCATATCATGCATTTCGGCCCCAAAACTTGGGCCGAACCACAAAAGGAGGGGGAGTGTCCATATTCATTAAAGACACCTACACCTCCAGGTTAGTGGCAACGCATGAAGCATCGGAGACCATCCATGTGCAACTAACCGTAGGCAAAACTGCTATACAACTTGTAGCATGCTACAGACCACCCTCTCAATCTCAGGAACTCCATTCAGCATTCCTGAAGACACTGGAGGATATGAATGTCTCACCAAATACCATCATATTGGGAGACTTCAACTACCCAAACATAGACTGGGTGCATTATTCAAGCCCCAACACCCTAGCCCAAAGGTTCCTGGAATTCATCAACTCAAATGCGATGGAACAACTAGTCACCTCCCCCACAAGGGGAAATAATATACTTGACCTGATCATCACAAACATGGGGACAAAATGCTCAACACCGGAAGTATACCCCTCACTAGTGAGATCAGACCACAAACTAATAACCCTAGATATTCATATCCCACCTCCACCCCCAGCGCAAAAGACCACAGTGAGAAACTTCTCAAAAGCCGACTTTACACTCCTTAGGACTGAAATGGTATCCTTAAAGCCCCCTGGGCCAGTGGAAACCACATCCCACACTGCTGAATCCTTTACAAATGCTTTCTACGGACATCTCCAAGAATGCATGGATCATGCGATCCCAAATAAAACCAAGACCCTTTCCACCAAAGGCAGGCGTCCTATCTGGTGAACCCCAGCCATAAACAAACTTTATAACAAGAGAAGGAAGCTACTGCAAGACAGAGCAAAATCCCATAAAGGGAAGGCATCTCTGATCAGCACTAGCAAAAAACTACGTTCGCTCATAAAATCATCAAAGGCCAACTTTGAGAGAAAAATCGCTAAGGACACTAAAGATAACCACAAGGCCTTCTTCAGTTATGTTAGAAACCTGGGTGAAAACCCTCAGATATGCTCAGAATTAGTTCATAATGGCAAGAAATACACTGAACCCACAGACATTGCCAACATACTGGCAGACAGGTTCAGTGCAAATTTCTCCCCTCCCTCTCCCCCAAAAGATGAAATATTTATCCCAGCTGAATGCAACCTCCCTAACATCTCAGATGTCCAGGTGAGAGCTGCTCTCAGCAAAGCTAAAAATACAGCATCTATGGGACCAGACGGTGTCCCGGGTTGCGTGCTACGTGAACTCCTAGAGGAGCTAAAACCGCACATAAGAATGCTGTTCAATCTTAGCCTTACTACAGGATATGTCCCTGAACACTGGCGTACAGCAACAGTGGTCCCACTCCACAAAGGAGGCACCTCTACAGACCCTGGAAACTACTGCCCCATAAGCTTGACCAGCCTGGTCTGCAAAGCTATGGAATGGATCATTATGGAACTCATAAACAAAGACATCGGGGACCTACAGACAATTGACCCTACCCAGTTCGGCTTTGTAAAAGGCAGATCCTGCCTTTTAAACCTGGTGGACTTTTTTGAAACAGTCACTAGAGTCATTAATGAAGGCAAAGCAGTTCATACAGCCTACCTGGACCTGGCAAAAGCCTTCGACACAATACCCCACTCAGGCATCATAGACAAGCTCAACAGCTTAAATGTAAACCCGTATGTCACAAGATGGGTTGCAAACTGGCTAAAGGACAGAACCCACAAAGTCAGAATAGCTGGAGCTATGTCATATTCTAAGCCAGTCACAAGTGGAGTCCCACATGGCTCTGTCTTGGGACCCCTCTTGTTCGGCATTTATTTCTCAGATGTGCAGGCAAACATAGGGGGGTTGTGGCTGACAAAGTTCGCAGATGACTGCAAACTAGGCGCCATAGTCGATACACCAGCTGACACATGAATCCTTCAGAAGGGCCTTACAGAAACAGACAACTGGTGCCAGAGTCATGGCCTTAAACTAAATGCTAAAAAATGTATAGTCATCCCCTTTGGGAAAAACATAGTACCCACAAATTACCACATAGGTGGTAATCCATTAAGTACGGAAAAAGTAATCAGAGACCTGGGGACCCAAGTTGACAGTGACCTCTCATTTGACACCCACGTTGCCAAAGTGGTTAGAAAGATCTTCTACCTTGCCCACCTTATCATGAAGGGATTCACATCCAGATCAAAGGATGTCATTGTACCCCTATATTCCTCCCTTATTAGGCCTATGATTGAGTACAATGCCCCATTTGGTATGTACCTCACCCGGCACCTGCAGCAGCTGGAGAGACCCCAAAAGTACCTCACCAAGAGGATCAAGGGTCTCCAACATATGTCATATGCTGCCAGACTAAAGAAGCTCCAGCTCTATTTAGTAGCATACCGCCTGATCAGAGGTGATCTGTGCCTGACGTACAAGGCCATGTCCAATCCGGAATTAATGGACATGCTCCACCTCAAAAAATCCAAATCCATCAGAGCCACGAGAGCTAAAGATCTAAACCTCAGCTCAAATATGAATAGGACATGCTGGAGGGACAGATTCATAACCCAGAGGCTTCCCACACTCTGGAACAGGATCCCAGTCCATGTTAGGCAGAGCCCCTCACTGACTCTCTTCAAGAGAAATCTTGACGAGTGGATGGGGGATCGTAGGTTTACCCCGGGGGTCATCTCTGTGTCATTACTAGACAGAGGCACAGTAAACTAAATTTATTTTGTACACTTTTGTATCATTACATGGGGTGGCGAAAGCCACGTACACTATGGCTAGGCTTATAAATGCCCTAGGGCAGATAGGTTAGTACTATACTATGAAACTATGAAACTATGAAACTGTAGATTGCTTTAAAGACCTGAGTATATGGATAGAACCAGCTTTGCATTTTTCTGGCCATATCAATTGATTAATGACAGTTATAAAAGTATAGTTTGAATAAAACGATTTATAAATTCTAGGAAATTCTAGGAAATCAGAAGTGATGACATCATTGTTTGAAAAGTTACAATAGACCCAAAATAGAGCATGGAATATTATGGAAACCTTATAAAAAATAGCATGAGTAAATCAGAAAGAGTAAAGTAGAAATAGACTGAGGGCATCCATGGATGTGAAAGTATAAGTTATTATGAGAGATTAAGATATCTGAACTTGTACTGTGTCTCATATAGATATTTAAGAGGAGATCTCATGCAGGTATTTAGGACATTTGCAGACAACTTCCTCTGGGAATGTTTGGGATTACCAAAGAATAACAGAGAATCATCAGGCAAACTGTTTTGATATGAGAGATGTACTAACTGGCTCTCAGAAAGAGCAGCTGTTATCTCTAATGGGCTATCAAATTATATTAAAGCAAACACTAGTTTCGATATTTTTAAGAATGGTTTGCACACATATTATAGAGAGGACTGTTATCGACTATTAGTAGGCTAGAAGTGTATTATGGTATATGAATCTGATCTGAATAGATGCATATTCTTGAGAAGCCTATTTTAGGCTCTGAATTTGACTCCTGAATACGTTATTGCTAGTGCCTGAAATATTTATATGTGTGTTATGTATGCATGTATATATAGCAACAATTTGCTGTGCTGGTTTTAATAAAAATAGTCATTAAGTTGAGGTTTATTTTTAAACATGATAACATAATACTTTCTTGTAAAAATAAAGAAATTTAGCCTCAAATGTACTTAGTTTGTTTCCACAAAAAATACAAGCTCATAAAATCCAGTCTACTCATACATTGCACAAGGACTCTTTTTGGTTCAATTCAGTCAAGATAATTTTGGTATCCTGAATACACAGGGGTTTTTCTTAAAGATGGGCAGTGAAACAAACAATACTTATAGATACAACTTATCCTCTTCAACATTATACCATACAAGCAGGGGTTACTTCCATTAACTTGTCTTTTATGAGGCAAAAATTCCTGTCATGTTTTCCCAGGAATCAGGGACACTCTCCAGACTGTATTCTTCATTTATAGCTCTTTAGAGACTCCTCCTTAGTATCTTACCTTAGACTCAGTGGTCATGAATTTGACTCCTTCAAGAGATAGTAGCCATGATATACACTAATTGGAAGATGTTCCTTATTAGTTGCCTCTCTCTGATTTGTCTGCTTCATATATATATATATATATATATATATATATATATATATATATATATATATATATATATATATATGTGTATATATATATATATATATGTGTGTGTGTGTGTGTGTGTATCTTTCTCTTTCCTTATAACAAGCTCCTCGTGGTCCTGCAGAGTGATCCTAGCTACAGAGAACTCAGAAAAGCGACTACTTTCTGGATTTAAGTATCTTTGCTGTTTTTTTGCTTGGAATAGCTTCTCTAGCTTACCCTTAGCAAGCTTAAACTGTTTTTTTAGCTGTTTGCTGCATTATTTTAAAATCTGCACTTAAAGTTACTTTTTAGTCGAATTTGATCAAAAGTTTGTTTGTTTGTTTGTTTAATTTAACTGTTGAGGCTGCCCACTAAAGTGTGCTAGCCTGTGTAACTGATTTATCACTGTTTCTGCATTTTCTGTGTGTTTCTATCAAAAAAACAAAAAAATAATCCTTGTTTTCCCGCCCCTCCTTGACTAGTTTAGACCAGTTTACAGGCATTGCTGTATTCTGGGCTGTGGTGTAGTTCCTGTGTTGTCCATTACCTTACTTGGATAGAAGGAAGTTTCTTTGCTCACCAGTGAGAGTGGGGAGCCTTGAGCAGCCTACCTGTCCCTGTAGGAAGTGACCTCAGCACAAGAGCTGTAGTAATTGGTTGTTTTGGACCATTTCTAGCTCTTTTGTATTTCCCTGTTTAAAATCCACCTCTGGGCATTTTATTCTGGCTATACTACTCAGACAAGCTCCTCGTGTTCCTGCAGAGTGGTCCTAGCTACAGAGAACTCAGAAAAGTGACTACTTTCTGGATTTAAGTATCTTTGCTGTTTTTTTGCTTGGAATAGCTTCTCTAGCTTACCCTTAACAAGTTTAAACTGTTTTTTAGCTGTTTGCTGCATTATTTTAAAATCTGCACTTAAAGTTACTTTTTAGTCGAATTTGATCGAAAGTTTGTTTGTTTGTTTAATTTAACTGTTGAGGCTGCCCACTAAAGTGTGCTAGCCTGTGTAACTGATTTATCACTGTTTCTGCATTTTCTGTGTGTTTCTATCAAAAAAAACAAAAAATAATCCTTGTTTTCCCACCTCTCCTCGACTAGTTTAGACCAGTTTACAGGCATTGCTGTATTCTGGGCTGTGGTGTAGTTCCTGTGTTGTCCATTACCTTACTTGGATAGAAGGAAGTTTCTTTGCTCACCAGTGGGAGTGGGGAGCCTTGAGCAGCCTACCTGTCCCTGTAGGAAGTGACCTCAGCACAAGAGCTGTAGTAATTGGTTGTTTTGGACCATTTCTAGCTCTTTTGTAGTTCCCTGTTTAAAATCCGCGTTTGCGCGGCTTTGCGTGATTGTGCACATAGCGCAGCGCCAGGTGGACAAGGTTAAACTTCTTCTGGCTCCGCCAGGTCTGCTCTTCAAATTTTCCCTTAAGGAAGCCCTACTCTTAGTATAATCAGACTACTCGCTATATTATAAGCCTACCATTTGTTCTCAAAACTTCTATACTAAGTAAGCACTGTCGTACTAAGTAAGCACTACATCCACCTACCACCCCTGTGAATATCCACTTCCCTTAAAGGCACAACACTCCCTTATATTGTTCTAGCATGTTGAGTGGTAGATTGCTGGTGTCCTCTCCAGTTCAACTGGTTAATCTGGGTATCTTGAGACAATGCTACAATTGTCTCATGTACACAGACAACCCTCTCCTCCTCCCAACAAACACAAATACATGTGAGAGATGCAACTATATAGCCAAACTGGAGGCTGAACTCTCTCAACTCAGGGCTGGCATGACCAGACAGGAGGAGATGGTAACCACACACACAACAAACCCAGTCCCACATAGACCTACCACAACTGCAAACCAAACACAAAGACATACTCGGAGGCTCTAATAAAAAACTTACCAAAACAACAGGGGCTCCCAAAGCAGGCATCCAAAATTCTACCACCTCAAAACAAAACACATGCAACACATACTTCAATAAATCAGTGTGTCAACCAATCACAGCCCTTAAGGCCAAACATCATGCCTGATACACTAGTAATAGGTGACTCTATAGTCAGACACACTGATGTCCCGCTTACCAGGCTGAACAAGGAGAGGGTGACTGTGAGCTGCCTATCGGGAGCTAGGATCCACCACATAACACACGCACTCAGGTCACTCCAAAGCAAGTACAAATATGACTCTGTCATTGTCCATGCTGGCGTGAATGACCTGAGGCACTCCCTGGACTACATGAAAAGAGACATAGAGGAGCTCTCTGATTATGTAGCCCGGGCTGGTATGACCCTGACCCTGAGCAGCATCTTGCCCTCACCAAGAATGATGCCACAATACAAAGACAAGATGATCAGCTTTAATAATTGGCTCAAGTACTGGTGTCATTCTAAGGGGATCCAATGTCTGTCTGCCTGGGATGACATGTTGGACAAGCCATGCTGCTTCGCAAGGGACGGCTTGCACCTGTCACCACTGGGCTTCTGGATATTGGCCAAGGCTCTTGCCACCCCCATAGTGCCTTTTTTAGGCAAGGTTCAAAAGACAAACCCACCTCCTTAGAAAACAAAAATGAAATAAACTAAGGGTAATGCTGCTCAACGCCAGAAGTCTAAATCTCAAGATGCAGGCACTCGATGCCCTCCTCAGTATGGAGAACATCGACGTCTGTGCAGTAACTGAAACCTGGTTCAAGGCTCCTGAGAGCACCCCAGCGCTACCAGGCTATACCTCATATCATGCTTTTCGGCCCCAAAACCCGGGCCGAACCACAAAGGAGGGTGTCCATAGTCATCAAGGACACCCACACCTCCAGGTTAGTAGCAACACATGAAGCATCAGAGACCATACAGGTGCAACTAACCATAGGCAAAACTGCTATACAAATGGTAGCATGTTACAGACCACCCTCCCAATCTCAGGAACCCCACTCAGCCTTCCTGAAGACATTGGAGGATATGAATGTATCACAAAATACTATCATACTGGGAGACTTCAACTACCCAAACATAGATTGGGTACATTATTCTAGCCCTAACACCCTAGCCCAAAGGTTCCTGGAATTCATAAATTCAAATGCACTGGAACAACTAGTCACCTCTCCCACTGAGGGAGATAATATACTAGACCTGATCATCACAAACATGGGGACAAAATGCTCCACGAGGTATACCCCTCACTAGTGAGATCTGACCACAAACTAATCACCCTGGATATACATATCCCACCTCCACCCCAGCACAAAAGACCACAGTGAAAAACTTCTCAAAAGCAGACTTCACTCTTCTTAAGACTGAGATGGTATCCTTTAAGCCCACTGGGCCAGTGGATACCACATCCCACAATGCCGAATCCTTCACAAATGCTTTCTATGGACATCTCCAAGAATGCATGGATCATGCAATCCCAAATAAATCCAAGTCCCTCTCCACCAAAGGCAAGTGTCCTGTCTGGTGAACCTCAGCCATTAACAAATTGTATAACAAAAGAAGGAAGCTACTGCACGACAGAGCAAAATCCCATAAAGGGAAGACATCTCTGATCAACATTAGCAGAAAACTACGTTCTCTCATAAAAACATCCAAGGCCAACTTTGAGAGAAAAATCACTAAGGACACTAAAGATAACCACAAAGCCTTCTTCAGCTATGTTAGAAACCTGGGTGGAAACCCTCAGATATGCTCAGACTTAGTTCACAACAACAAAAAATACACTGAACCCACAGATATTGCCAACATTCTGGCTGACAGGTTCAGTGCAAATTTCTCCCCTCCCTCACCCCCAAAAGAAGAAATACTTACCCCAGCTGAATGTAATCTCCCTGTCATCTCAGATGTCCAAGTGAGAACTGCCCTCAACAAAGCTAAAAACACAGCATCAATGGGACCTGACAGTATCCCAGGTTGTGTGCTATGTGAACTCCAAGAGGAGCTAAACCCACACATAAAAATGCTATTTAACCTTAGCCTTACTACAGGATATGTACCTGAACACTGGCATACAGCAACAGTGGTCCCACTCCACAAAGGGGGTACCTCTACAGACCCTGGGAACTACCGCCCCATAAGCTTAACCAGCCTGGTCTGAAAAGCTATGGAAAGAATCATTATGGAACTCATAAACAGAGACATAGGGGACCTAAAGACACTTGACCCCACCCAGTTCGGCTTTGTAAAGGGCAGATCCTGCCTTTTGAACCTGGTTGACTTTTTCGAAACAGTCACTAGAGCCATTGTTGAGGGCAAAGCAGTCCATACAGCCTACCTGGACTTGGCTAAGGCCTTCGACACAATACCCCACTCAGGCATCATAGATAAGCTCACCAGCTTAAACATAAACCCTTATGTCACTAGATGGGTTGCAAACTGGCTAAAGAACAGAACCCATAAAGTTAAAATCACTGGAGCAATGTCAGACTCAAAGCCAGTCACAAGTGGTGTCCCACAGGGATCTGTCCTGGGACCCTCTTGTTCGGCATTTATTTCTCAGATGTTAAAGCAAACATGGGAGGGTTGTGGCTGACAAAGTTCGCAGATGACTGCAAACTAGGCGCTATAGTCGATACACCAGTGGACACATACATCCTACAAAAAGGCCTCACAGAAACGGACAACTGGTGCCGGAGTCACGGCCTTAAACTAAATGCCAAAAAATGTATAGTCATCCCCTTTGGGAAAAACAAAGTACCCACAAATTATCACATAGACAGTAACCCACTGAGTATGGAAAAAGTAATCAGAGACCTAGGGACCCAAGTCGACAGCGACCTCTCATTTGACACCCACGTTGCCAAAGTGGTTAGAAAAACATTCTACCTTGCACACCTCATCATGAAGGGATTCATATCCAGATCCAAGGATGTCATTGTACCCCTGTACTCCTCCCTCATCAGACCCATGATTGAGTACAATGCCCCATTTGGTATGTACCTCACCTGGCATTTGCAACAGCTGGAGAGGCCACAAAAGTACCTCACCAAGAGGATCAAGGGTCTCCAACATATGTCTTATTCTGCCAGACTAAAGAAACTCCAGCTCTATTTAGTAGCATACCGCCTGCTCAGAGGTGATCTCTGCCTGACGTACAAGGCCATGTCCAGTCAGGATCTGATGGACATGCTCCACCTCAAAAAATCCAAATCCATCAGGACCACGAGAGCTAAAGAATTAAACCTCGGCACAAGTATGAATAGGACATGCTGGAGGGATAGATTCATAACCCAGAGGCTTCCCATGCTTTGGAACAAAATCCCAGTTCATGTTAGGCAGAGCCCCTCACTGACTCTCTTCAAGAGAAATCTTGATGAGTGGATGGGAGATCGTAGGTTTACCCCAGGGGTCACATCTGTGTCACTGCTAGATAGGGGCACAGTAAACTAATTCTATTATATAAGTGGGCCTTCACTGTGTCACTACTAGACAGAGGCACAGTATTCTAAATCTATTCTGTGCATTTTTGTGCATTTTTGTACCATTTCATGGGGTGGCGAAAGCCACATCACTATGGCTAGGCTTACAAATGCCCCAGGGCAGATAGCCTAGTACTAAATTATGAAACTATGAAACGATATATATATATATATATATATATATATATATATATATATATATATATATATAGGGAGAGAAAGCGAGAATGAGAGAGAGAGAGAGAGGAGTACATGAACATGGGTTGGCAGGAGCTAGATTGAGACAATGTAAATAATAAATTGTCTCATATTGGATTCAGTACAAATCTTATAGTTTTAATTTAAACATTGTTTTATATATCTACCAAACAATATACTCTATGTTTTCAAAACTTAATGTTGTGCTAAGAAGTATTAATGAAAAATTGCGTGTTGTGCTTTTATATACTGAACATAAAGTTCAAGCATCTTAAAATGTATTTATCAATTCTAATGATAGAGTTAAACTTCAGGAAAAAACAGCAGTCATTGCACCAATTTTCATAGTTTAATAGCTGAAAAAGAATGTCTGGATTCCCCTGCAGAGCCATTAGAGCTACCTAACATGATGTAGGAGCTTGAGTATAACTGGGGTTAGGAATTTTAGCTCTTAAATTTCTCTACCTACCAATTTGCAGTCTACCTTCGCATGACGAAATATTAAGTTTATTCCTCTTTCATCATGATGAGTGGTGCACTCAATCACTCTTTGGGTTAGGGTGTCCTCTTTCAAGTAGGAATTTACTTTTGGTGATGTACAGTTTTTTATTACTGGAACATGGGATTGTGATAAATGAATGATGGCGAAGCTATCATCAAGACAGCCATGATGGACACATTTTTGTATGCAGCTTAACTTCCCACCCATGCTCTGATTCTAATATGCACACAATAGGTGCAGGTAATGAAATTACATCCTAAGTTCTGTATGCACTTCTGTATACATGATGGGCATGTTTAAAATCTACATACATTGCTGTATGTTGCTGCATTATTCCCTGCTTGCACTAGTGGTGAACATAGTGGTGAGTCAGATTACAAACCTCCACATGAGATGGTTGGGCAGGGACTGGCAGCTTACTTCCATGGTCTTCCTCTGTTCAATACCTCTTCTATCAGCTGGGAATGTTAGTTAAATCCAGGAAGGCTGGGTCACACTTACTGCTTTATCCCTCTGACTGCAGTGCCGGATATTTTGGGTTGGAAGTTAATTAAATCCTCTTACAGATGAAAGTTTATTCTTAACAATGTAATCTGATAAGATGACTATTTAACACCAAAGATACTACATTTCAAAACACCGCATGTAATGACTTCCAAGCATAGACTCCCCAGATTTATTGGTATTTAAAATATTGCGGTTTAAAGAGCCTGACTTCATGCCCTGTCTGACTGCTGAAAATGTTGCAGTGCTCTTTTCTGTTATCTGTTGTAGTTTGTCTTTACAAATGTAGAAGATTTTGTAACATTGTCTTAAATGTATCTGATTAAAGGTGATGTCATTTGGTAGGAGGTGCTACACACTAGGCAGTAGTCTCCTGACTCAGCTGCAATCTGATTTACTGCATTTGACTGCACCACCAAGCCCACAAGATCTGGGAAAATATATTTTCCTAACTTCATTTCAGTTTATTGTGCTAGTTGTGCATTATTATTATTATTATGTTGTAAGTACTCTTGCTTTCAAATTGCTTGTTTTCTTTTTTTTTTTTAAAACAAATTTATTGTTTTAACATATAAGAGAAATATCATAAAAATTTAAACAAATAATTAAAAATAGGTATTATAATATTCAACAAAACAACTAAAGTATTTACAAAGACATCCACTACAATCAGATCAATTAATTAAACTAAAATACTGTGCTATTGAAATTAGAATTTTTTTAACAAATTTTGTAAATTATCCCATACAATAAAATGTGATGTTTTTCTAGTTGTTCTCATTCTAATTGTGCTTATTTCCATATGACACATTATATTCATAACATTTTTAAATTCATTGAACGAAGGAGGTGTATCTGAAATCCAATTTCTAGTTATTATTTTCCTAGCCACTGCTAGGATAGACCATAACAAGGGAAGCTTAATCTTTTTAACACATTGAGGTACAGGTGTGTTGAATAATATAAGAGACTTAGAAATAATGAAATTATCTGTAAAAAGAGCCTGCAAAAATTCATTAATTGACTTCCAGTATTCTTTCAACTTCATACAGTCATAAAACATATGAGCCCAGTCAGCATTAATTTCTACATTACATCTCTTACATAGATTATCTTTATTATTAATTTTATTCATCATCAAAGGTGTATAAAAGATCTATGTAAAAATTTCCATGTATAAAGTCTCCAGACAATGGAAGATGTAGTTCTATAAGCAGATTCCAATATATATTGTTTATCTTGTTGAGTTCGTGGGTCCCCATTAATAGAGGTGAAATAATTCCAGTATGAATCTACATTGTAAAAAGTTTCTTGTCTGATAATTTTATGTATATATGAAAGTTTACCTTTATCAGAAACTTTATGCTGTAAATTTATTATCAAGTAATCAATCAGTTTTGGAATAGATTCTTTAACTGTTATAGACATTAGATCTATTCTATCAATGAGATGCTGTCTAAAGATCTGAACCTCTAACCAGCAAGTTTCTCTTAGATCAAATTCTTGTTTTAAGAAATCTAGATTTTTAACTTTATTATCAGATATCAGCTGATACCAGTACTTTAGATTATTATCTATAGCTAAATGAGCTCCTTCAGAAGTAGATGACATAAGCATACCCTGAGTATAAATTATAGGAATACAATAAAATTCCATTCCCTATACTTAGGGTGCATGAATATAAAGTTACGATAACTAATAATAATATTTAATGGGTAACAGACCATATGTTTAGGTGTAATAGGTGAAGTACAAAATTCCTTTAGCAACCACAACATGGAGTTATTTATAATCATATTTTTATGTGTTAAGGAGATTTTCATGAAGTGCATACTAATTAGCTCCCAATAATCTTTCCATTTTGCGACATATGACCGATCTATTAATAAAGTAATAACTTTTATAATAGAAGAGATAATATATAAATTAAAGTCTGGAAAAGAAATACCCACTTGAGACCAGCTATTAGTATGTTTCTTTAATGCAATCCTAGGTCTATTAGGTGCCCATAAGAAATTTAACATTAGTGTATTCAGTTTCTTGATAGTTATTTTTGTAGGTGAAAGTATTATTGATTGTATTAAGTATAAAATCTTGGGGAATATTATCATTTTAATAATTGTAAGTCTCTCCTCCATAGTAAAAACATATTATTCCAGGTATTAAAAAGATTTTGTATATTAAGAAAACAGGTATTATAGTTATTATATATAATAGATTTAATATCTTTAGATAGTATTATACCTAAATAAGTTATCTGACCTGAGTTGGGTACATATTTAGTAAAATCACTAATGAGAGTATTTTTTCGTGTATATATAGGTAGTATTTTAGTTTTTCTTCATTGAATATTAAACCAGAAATACTTTTAAAATTCATCATTTTATCAAATAAAGACTGCATAGAAGAATTAGATCCTGCTGATATAATTAGAACATCATCTGCAAAAAGTTGAATTTTTGATGTTGTATTTTCTTCTATTTCAAAACCCTCTATGTCAGTACTGTTTCTAATCAAATTAGCCCAAGGCTCCATTACTAAAGTGAATAATAGTGGAGAAAGTGGACATCCTTGCTTTGTACCTTTAAGAATGGGTATTTTTTGTGAAACATATGTTCCTACCTTAATATAAGCCAGCGTTCCTTTGTATAAATGCTCAATTAAATTTAGAAATGCATCAGAGAAATTTGTGCACTTCAGTAAGGTAAACAGATAGTCCCAACTTACTGAATCAAATGCTGAACCTATATCAAGACTAATAAGTGTTAAATCTTTCTTTTTCCTATTTGCAAAATCAATTAATGTTAAAGTTCTTCTTATATTATCAAAAGTATTTCTATTTACAATGAAGCCCGTCTGATCTATGTCTATAATGCCGGGGATAATTGTCTTCAATCTATCAGCAAAAATACTCATAAACATTTTATAATCAACATTAAGTAATGAGATGGGTCGATATGAAGAACATCTAGTTGGATCTTTATTAGGTTTTAAAATTGGTGAAATAAATGTATATTGCCAAGATGGGGGGGGGGGGGGGTTATTAACTCAGTTTGGGCCAGAATAAAAACCTTATGTATTAATGAATATGTAGTTTTAGAAAGGATTTTATATATCTCTGGTATAATACCATCATTACCCGGTGCTTTGTTTGATTTAAGCTTATTTATTTGTGTAATAACTTCTGTATATGAAATACTCTTGTCCAATAGTTTAATCTGTTGTTTATTAAGCTTTTTATTCATGTTTGTGGTTATAAACTCCTTTATTTTATCTTTAGGTTCCATGTTAATGTTGTTATGGTTAATCTTGTGAAAGTGATTTCTAAATTCATCCAGTATTTCTGGTACACTAGAAACATTCTTCTTTTTCCTTAGAGAAAAGATTTCTTTGATATGGTTTTGTTTATTCAATCTTTTTGTTTTATTTTTAAGTCTATGTAAGTATTTGGGGCTTATTGAATAAGACAAAAACTTGTATTTCTCTAAAGTTATTTTAACTTTATGAGTTAAAATTTCTTTGTATTTCTCATTTAGTTTGTTTATTTCTTCAATAACTTTCTTGTCCATAATATTTTCTTTATTATTATGTTTATAAGAGTCTAGTTTACTTTGAATATCTAACAATTCCTTATCCCAAGATTTCCTTTTGTTATTATACCATCTGATACTTTGTCCATATAGATATGATTTTAAGGCATCCCAAACATAGACAATGGAGACTTCAGGAGTATTATTTATGTCTAGAAAATGTTGTACTTCTGAAAGTATATATTCTTTATAGTCTTTTAGCTGAGTTAAGTATGCTGGTATCCTTTTGATCTGAACATTATGAGTATTTTTTATCATGAATTCAAAAACAATTGAGTTATGATCAGATATAGGACATGAAATGATTTTGGAATTAATTAAATCTGTTACCATCTGGTTAGAAATAAAGACCCTATCTATTTTTGAATAAGTTTTGTATCTGTTAGAAAAAAAGGTGTATGGTAATGATTTTGACTCTATCTGATTATTAATATCATTCAAATGATAAGAATTAGCAAAATCATTTAAATGTTTTGCATTAGATGTAATTCTTCTTTTCTTTATAGTGGTAGTATCACTTTCATGTAGTATACAATTAAAATCACCAGCTAAAATAATATCCCCTATAGAGAATGATATGATCTTATCAATATGATGTTTCACTGTATTAATACCAATTCCAGGTATCCAGTATACATTAATTAAAGTGTAAGTCTTCCCATTAATTTGTATTGTAACCATACAAAACATTCCTTTGTCATCCTGATAAGACTTAATGGTTTTAGGAACGGGCATACTTTTATTCCATAAAATAGCCACTCCTCTTTTTTTCTGAGTGTGCTCTGAACTAACCAATACTGCATACTTATTAGTGGCTAGTTTATCAATATCATTTTCAAGAGATGGGTTTCTTGCAGGAAGACTAGATTGGCCTTGTGTAGATTAATGTATCTTATTAGGCTTGCCCTTTTACACAGATTATTCAATCCATTAATGTTTAAAGAAATTCCTTTTAAAGATGTCATTTGGCATTTTTAAAACTCAAGAATCTTATGATCGAAATAACAAATAACAAGATAAATAATGTTACATCTCCTCTTTTAGGTGTACCTTTAAATATAGCTGTATTTATTAAATCTCTTATGGGATTTTGTATAGGATTCAATTTTGTTTGTAGTGACAATGAGTGTACAAAATATATTGTGGATGTCAAAACTATATACATATAACAATGAACAAGTGAAAATAATGTAAGGATTAAACCTTGCATCCGCCTGGAGTTGAAAACTCCAACTTAGAGCAGTATTTACTACTCAAGTTAACCCCTACCCTAAGCAGCAGTACCTCAGCTACCACCTTATCAATTTAATACTAGTTATATTTAACTGAGGTTAACAGTTTTCAATTCAATTATCTATCAAGACAAAACTACACATTTGGTAAAACAGCATCATATAAACTAAAATAAACTTTTTTTTTAAAAACTGTTCATACTATTATATAGATCTATGTAATATATAACACTTGAATTCTAATAGCATTCAAATAATCTTAATGTTAGAAATCAAGAGGAGAGAAAATTATGTTCTAACATTCATTTAAATCAAAAACTTTGGCTAATATGATTCAGACATTACATGCATTAAGATGCATCTATTTTCTGTCATGTGAATTCTATCAACAGCTTCCAAAAAATCTTGAATTGTTTGTATATGAGCATTTACTTAAACTCATTATTGTCAATAGAGTAAAATATTGTATTCATAAAATTATTATAAATCATATTGCATAGTTATGCAGATTCTCAGAAACACCTGCATTATTACCTAAAAAAAAAAAAAAAAAAAAAAAAAAGCCATCACACACATAAACACAGAGACACACACATACATATACACACACACATACACACACACACACACACACACACACACACACACACACATACATATACAGACACATATATACATAGATACACACACACACACACACACACACACACACACACACACACACACACACACACACACACACACACACACACACACACACACACACACACATATATATATATATCTGATCTCACTGAGTTGTGTGTTAGTAGAGCACTATCCTACTTGCTGTCCCTAGAATAAATCTGTCTGCTTTATACAAAATAATGCACAGCAAACACATATTAGTAACCAGATTTTACAATCATGCTAACCTACTGCTTTAAAATATATCACATGACATTTCTTCCAGAATAGAGTTATAAGATTATTTATGCTTGCCAATCAGATGAATTAAATGAGTTATAGTAAAGTATATGTTTGGGACACAAGTTTTTAACACAGATTATTATGCTACTGTTAAGTAGATTTTCAAAAACATTTAAATAAATGTTTCATTTTCTATGCCTTCTAAAATAAGATATTTACTTGCTACAAGAAACTACATCATCCAAACTCATCATAACTGACATATTTTATGAATAGAGTATTTTTCCTGAATCTGTGGTGTGTCAGTGTGATAACCTTGTCAATGTTTATACTAACTGCTTTCAGTTTCTCTGTGAAAATTCTGTGAGTGAAGCTTCTGAGGAAACTCATGGACACTATGCATGAGACAGCCCACATCCCAGATTGTCTCCCTTAACATTTTGGCGGGAAACTTATTAAAACTTGTGGCAAACATTCATTTTGTCAATAGAGTAAAATATTGTATTCATAGAAATTATTATAAATCATATTGGATAGTTATGCAGATTCTCAGAAAAAAAGCCATCACACTCACACACACACACACATACATACACACACACACACACACACACACACACATATATATATATATATATATATATATATCTGATCTCACTGAGTTGTGTGTTAGTAGAGCACTATCCTACTTGCTGTCCCTAGAATAAATCTGTCTGCTTTATACAAAATAATGCACAGCAAACACATATTGGTAACCAGATTTTACAATCATGCTAACCTACTGCTTTAAAATATATCACATGACATTTCTTCCAGAATAGAGTTATAAGATTATTTATGTTTGTCAATCAGATGAATTAAATGAGTTATAGTAAAGTATATGTTTGGAACACAAATTTTTAACACAGATTATTATGCTGCTGTTAAGTAGATTTTCAAAAACATTTAAATAAATGTTTCATTTTTATGCCTTCTAAAATAAGACATTTACTTACTACAAGAAACTACATCATTTAAACTCATTATAACTGACATATTTTATGAACAGAGTATTTTTCCTGAATCTGTGGTGTGTCAGTGTGATAACCTTGTCAATGTTTATACTAACTGCTTTCAGTTTCTCTGTGAGAATTCTGTGATTTGAAGATTCTGAGGTAACTCAAGGACATTGTGCATAAGACAGCCCACATCCCAGATGGTCTCTCTTAACATTTTGGCGGGAAACTTATTAAAAACTAGTGACAAACATTCATTTAGCAGTGTAAATGCATCTAAACATGACAGAACCTCCACAATGCATTCTACAGATCATCACAGCCTCTATGCAAGTGAAATTAAACTCAAAATTACCAACAAGCAATAAAACTCAGCATTCTTCTCCCAACTCAGTTTTCATACAAATCCTATTATTCACTGTGCCCACACAGTCTAAAGCATTTCTATATATTAATAAAGAAAAGAAAAAGAGAGTAGAAAATAAAAGGGAGTGAGGCAGAAATAAAAAAATGTAAGAGAAAGCTGTAAGAAGTATATACAATGGAATGTTACTTACTGTTTATATTAATAGAGTTAAAAATAAAACATATTATTTACTCTTATTTAGTTCTGATTATTATTAGTTAAAGCATGACAGATTATTTACAAACAAGCATAAGCAGTATAATCAAGAAAGTATAATTAGAAATAGCATTTGAAGAACTTATAAACTTTTACAAGAAATAAATATGTTATTATTCTATTAATGATATTTTCATTACTGTTCTCTCCCTGCCCTCCCCACCCTTTACACACTACATAATCTAAATAGAATGTCATTGTTTAAACAAAGAAAATAATAAAAGAAGGAAAAAAAGGTAAAGATAAAAAAATGTATCAAATTACTAACCTTACTTTTTTCAGAAAGAAAAACAAATCGAGTCACAGCCTGCCATTAAATCCTCAGGCATTTTGACTGGTTATGAAACAAAACATTTCTTTGCACATAGAGAATAACTTTGATTAAATCTTTTCCAAAATATTTGTGGCTTTCTGGAAATGCAGGAACTATATTCAAAAAGATTAATAATGAACTAAAATGACGAGAGAGAAAAAAACATACAACAAATCATTTGCTTTTTAGTCTCTTCTTCTTCTCTGAAGTCTTCCAGGAAGCTTCAGTTGCCAATCTCTTTAATAAAGAACTAGCCCATTCCATTTCCTCTATTCCATCCAAAATCCTTTTCTCTTTGACAAACAGTAAAGCAGAGTCTAAATCATCGAAGACCTTAGGACCATCAGGAAGGAAGATTTTAAGCTTGGCAGGAAACAGAAGGTATGTTTTAAACTGTGCTTTTTTAAGCTCCCTTATTAGTGGCAGAAAAACTTTTCTTTTAGCAATTACCATGGAAGAATAGTCATTGTCAAAACGCACAGTTGTCTCATTAAACTTAACAGGAGCTTTAGCCCAAGCAGATTTAAGAACCATCTCTTTATCAAAAGATGATAGAAATCTAACTATAACTGATCTAGGATAGTTTTTGTTAGAGTTAGTATTAGCTATAGATCTATGTGCTCTTCGATACCAAAAGAGAATGCTTCTGGTAAATCTAAAGTTTTAGGGAGCCATGTTGTTAAAAAGAAGTAATATTGTTACCTTCAATATTTTCTGGCAGTCCAAAAATCCTAATGTTATTGCCTAGATCTATTTTCCAGGTCATCCAGCTTTGTTTGTAAATGTGTATTTTGTTTCAGCAGAAACTCAATGTTGATTTCCTGTTCTTGTATTTTATTTTCCATGTCATTCACAGCTTCTTCTATGCCTGTCATCTGGATCTTCTGTTGTTGCAGGTCCATATGTAACAAGTCTATTTGTTTTGTAGTTTTTCTATGAAAGTGTCTATTTTAGTATCCATTTTATCCATCTTAGCAGTAAGTTGCTGGACTATAATTATCAGAGACTGAAGTTCTTTCTTGATGCTGGAGTCTTGAGAATTTGTCTTACTGGAACTCATTTCAGACTGATAAACTGACAGGAAAATTTCCAAAGTAATTTCTGACAGGAATATTATTAAGATTTCCTTTCTTTTTTAGATATAGTTCAAGAACTATATAAAACAAACATATTTAGAAAGAAAATTACTTCAAGAATTAATTTTTTAAGTAATTAATTCCTGTCAATGTAATGAAATTGGTGGAGCTGAAGAAATCTGCTGCTATCCTGTGTTCATCCTTGGCCACGCCCCCAAATTGCTTGTTTTCTCTAGTATGATGAGAGGGAATTTTAAACAAGTGCTGTTGTGACTGGCCATTGTGCTCTTTTGAGTTTTTCAGAGTTTTACCTGTTTGCTATAAGTTGAACTTCTTTGCAGGTGCTGTGTGGGCATCACTCTGTAGATGCAAGTGAATTGTTTATAGCTGCACGCTACTTGTTTCCACTGAATTTTATTGATAGCCTGTTCCCTTATTTAATTAATAGCTACCTTTAACTGCTCTGTGAGCCACTGGGCATTGTAAACTGATCTTACTGCTATTAGTTGCCCTTAGCTGCTCTGGGAACAGTAGTGTGCTGTTGCACAGCCATGCACTTTCTGTTGTTATTATTGTTGCAGATCTCACTATGCTCTTCAGCTATTGCTACTGTGTAGGCTGTGTCTCATAGTGTCTTGCTGTAATTGCTGTTGTTACTGTCTGAATGACCTGAGACATACCTCCCTGGACTATATGAAGAGAGAAATGATGGAGCTTTTAGATCGTGTCCCAGACAGATATGAGCTTAGTAGTAAGCAGCATTCTACCTTCTCCAAGCATGATACTACAATATAAAAATAAGATGATTGACTTTAGCAATTGGCTTAGTTACTGGTATCATTCTAAGGGGGTCCAATATTTGTCAGCTTAGGATGACATGATTGAGCGACCATACTGCTTTGCCAGGGATGGTCTGCACCTGTCCTTATTAGGCTTTCAGATATTGGCCAAAACATTATCTACTCCTATAGTGCCTTTTTTAGGCAATGACAGTCTGATAAACCTTCCAACATAGTAAATTGTATGCAACATAAACAACAGGTGTTACTGCTCAATACTAAAGTCTCAGCAAGAAGCTCAGCTCCCTGGAAGCACTCCTCACCCTGGAGACTGTTGACATCTGCGCAGTTTGTGAGACATGGTTTAAAGCTATGCAAGGAACCCTAGCAGTACAAGGTTATAATGCCTTCCACACATTTAGACCAGCTACCGCACAAGAAGGGACAAGAGGTGGAGATGTATCAATATACATAAAAAGAAAGCACACCTCAAGATTAGTCAGACAGTATGACACTCTTGAGCTACTCTATGTTCAACTATTTATTTATGTATGTATGTATTTATTTTCTTATTTATTTAATTTATTATTTATTTGTCTTTGTTGACCAGGAAAATCCAACCTAAGACCCATTTTCAGTGAAGACCTGGGGAGAAAAGCTCCTAAAAAACTAACTTTAGGTATATCCAATACCATATCCTTGCTAGCTATAGGTCCCCATCTATAATCCAGGATAACCATACCACATAGTTGGAGTCACTCACAATTCTGTCCAATACCATATTTATGGGTGATTTCAACTATCCTGGCATAAACTGGGATATATATATACAACCACTAACCTGCAGACTCAAAGATTAATGGATGTTGTCAATGTAAACACCATGGAACAGCTAGTATGCACACCTACTAGGGGTGGTAATATGCTGGATCTTGAGCTCACAAATATGAGGAAGGTTTGCACCCTCCCTTGTGTAATATCGTCACTTCTCAGATCAGATCACAAAGCAGTAACCCTTGAAATAAATATAAAGGCTGAACTCCCAGCAAACCCCAGATCCTTTAAGAACTTTTCCAAGGTTAAATACTTCCCAGTAAGTGAAGGTATAGATAAATTCCAAGCCCCTCCAAACTAAAAAGAAAAAGCATATGTGGAAGTGTGTATGGAAACCCTGTACAAGCACTTAAATAATGGCATAGAAACAGCAGTACAAAACCAAAATAAATTTAGGACAAACTCTAAAAACAAGCCCTCTTGGTTGACCTCTAGTATAAATAGGTTGTACAACAAAAGAAAGAAAAACCTGTCCAAAAATAGGAAGAGCTATGGCCAAAAGACAAAAAAAAATTCCTCATCAGTCTCAACAAGCAACTTAGGATTAATCAAGTCCACCAAAGCCAACTTACAGGCAAAAATAGCCACCCAAGCTAATAAGACATTTTTCAGTTATGTACACAACCTTAAAGGGAACACCCAACAGTGTGCTGAACTAATAGTAAATAGAACTTCTTATACTGAACCAGGGGATATAGCAAATTTGCTGGCCGATAAATTTAGTTCCAATTTCACCCCCTATCCCCTCCTAGATTCCACCTCAGGAAATTTCCTCTACCATTTCTCCACCAACTATCATTAAAAACAGGTCCTTGCTGCACTCTCCAGAGCTAAAAGCTCTACATCTGTGGTACCAGACAATATCCCTGGATGCCTCTTAAATAGCTTGAAACATGACCTGTCAGACCTACTAGAATCTCTGTTCTACCACAGCCTCCAAACTGGTTTTATCCTTAGGGAATGAAGGACTGCAACTGTCATACCTCTACACAAAGGCAGACCATCAACAGACCCAGGGAACTACAGACCCATAAGTCTGATTAATCTTACAATGCAAGGCCGTGGAAAGAATTATTGTGAACCTGATAAACAAAGTCATGGGAAATCTTCAAACACTGGACCCATCCAGGTTTGGTTTCATCAAAGGAAATAGAGTCATGGATGAGGGCAAAATGGTGCATACTACCTATCTTTGACCTTGCAAAACATTTGACAGAATACCTCATTCAGGTATTATAGGCAAACTCACCTGATGGATAGCCAAATGGCTCACAAATATAACACATGAAGTTAGGGTGGGAGAATCCAATACCAAGAGCCTGTTACTAGTGGTGTCCCACAGGGTTCTGTACTGGGACCTCTTCTGTTCAGAATATACTTCTCTGAAGTCAAGGCAAATGTAGAGGGCCTTTGGCTGACCAAATTTACAGATGACTGCAAGCTGAGTACAATCACTAAATCTCCCACAGATTTACATATCCTCCAAAAAAGTCTGACACAGACAAATAATTGGTGTCAGAACCACCCCTGCAAATTACAACATTGATAACACAGCCCTAAGAGTTGAGCCAGTAGTAAGGGACTTGGATACTCAGGTTGTTAGTAATCTAAACTTTGATTACCATGTGTCCATGGTAGTGAGAAAATCATTTTATGTAGCTCAATGTATAAATAAGGTCATGGCATTCAGATCTAAGGAGATCATAGTTGCAATATATCCACTCATCATTAGACCAATAACTGAGTACAGTGCACCCTTTGGAGCATGCCCAAGCAAGCATTTGCAACAGTTACAGCAGCCACAGAGGTTTCTTATTAAAAGAATACAGGGTGTGAGTAATATGTCTTATGCAAACCCCCTCAAAGCTCTGTCTCTGTACTCAGTCTCCTACATAGTACAGAGGGGCGATCTATGCCTAACCTATAAGATATTCTCCAACCCACCCCTGATGGATCTGCTACACATTCACAAATCAAACAGCACTAGACATAACTGATCTAAGGATCAAAACCTTGCCTGTGGCATAAACAAAACATGTTGGAGAGACTGGTATGTGTCTTAGAAAGTACCAGTTCTCTGGAATAGACTCCCCATTCATGTGAAACAGAGCTCTTTCATAAGTGTATTCAAATGCAGTTTGGACAAATGGATGGGAAATCACAAATTCATCCCTGACTTGTCAGCTGTGGCCCTTATGGATAGGGACAGTTTGTAGATTCGCTAAGGCACAAGCATATACCAAAGCCATTCGAACCCATGGGAAATGATGATTGGGAGAATTGTGACAAGAATGGGTAGGCTGAAAAAGGCTCTATGGCTGTTACCCTAGTAACCTCCAATAATCTTATGATCCTGTTCCTTTTGTTCTTGTCTTGCTATTTGCTTTAAACTTATTATAAGATTATTGTTATTTACTACTGATTTAGTCATTGTAACCTCTTAGACTTGCTATATTGATAGATTCATATGTGTGTACTAGGCTAATGGCCCTGGAGCCTTTACAAGCCTAGCCCATAGATGTGCCCTGGCATCGCGAAACTTGTTGCACTAAAAACCCCTTGTACCTATCAAACAACCTACAAATTATATAATGTTTAACCCTTACCCATTGTAAGTCATAGATCCATCTGGCCAACATGGAAGACAAATCAAGTGGCATCTCTTCTATTGCCACCCTTGAAGCACTTAGTAGACTTAGGCAGAGTAGGAACTGCAACATTCTCACAGACAATGAACTATTATTTGGCATGCATGATACATGATACAATGTTTGAGAGGTGTAAGTATCTACACAACTTGGAGACATCCCTATCACCTTAAAAGACAGTCTGTGTTCAACACATATTACCTCCAATACCTCTTCATGATTATACTAAACCAACATTTGATGATGCTTTTAAAAAGCTACTTTCTGTGCCTCTTAGAACTAGGAAGATAACATTTCAGCAGAGCTCTACTAGTATAGTGTCACCTCCATCACACATACTAAACAGTCAGCAGGCTATAGACTGTAAACTCTACACAGCTGATAAGTCTATGAGAACAAGTAAAAATGTCCAAGTAGTTGGTGACGCCATTATCAGGCACACTGACTCCATGCTTATAAAGCTGGACAAGGACAGGCTGACAGGTAGTAGTCTCTCTGTTGTTAGGATCCGCAATGTTATGAGGGCTCTTCATTCTATCATACCTAGCAAATATGAATATGACCCATTGGTAGCTCATGTAGGTGTGAATGACTTAGGTGCTAAACCCTAAGAGATATCCAAAGAGACATGGTGAATCTCACTATCCATTTGGCAAATGCAGGTAAGCCTCTTCTCATAAGTAGAATTGTACCTTCACCCAGAATGATGTCTAAATACAAGGGAAGTATAATTGGCTTCAACAACTGGCTAGGTAGTTGGTGTCATTCTATGAGGGATCCATTATGTGTCAGCCTGGGATCAGATGGTAGATGGACCAACTTGCTTTATGAGGGGTGGTTTGCATCTCCTGTTCCATGTTATCCACTTATTGGTCAAAGCCATTGCTTCCCCACTGCACCATTTTCTAGGCAGAGTTGGCTACTGGATATCCCAACATAGTAGAAAGAATTACAGGAAATTTCAATTCTGACTATCTTATGGTTGCTCCTCTTAATTTCAGATATCTAAGCAACTAATTGTCTGATCTTATGGTCTCCTGCAAGTTGAACACATCTATGTGTGTGCATGTGCTGTAACTGAGACCTGGTTTCATTGTAAAGATAGTACTGCCTCCATACCTGGGTTTAGTGCTTACCATGCATTCTGATCTGAAGAAAACTGAGAGGGTGTATCCTTATTTGTCAGAAACCATACCACCTCCAGTCAGATACCTCATGATTCATAAATTCAGCTCAATGAACTCCAACTTGCTCTAAACAAAGCAACGTGTCAATGGATACTAAACTACAGGGTACTTTCTAAGTCCCCAAACAACCATGAGAGATTCCAGAATATGCTCATTGAACTACCCATAATAAAAAATGATTTTATGATGGGTGATTTTAATTATTCATCAACAGGGTCATGCAGGGCTAGCCCTTTTTTTTGATCATCATAGAAAATAGATTGGGAAAAATTTAACTGCCTGGCTTGCTCCTTAAATTAGTAGCAGAGAACAGACCTTTTTTATACTCCTCAATTGAGCCCTGCAGTTTGCTAAGGCTGGTCCTGAACAGGTGCACCCATACCTCAAAAGCTGGTTGCACCCAAAGATTCCTGGACTTAGTAAATGATAATTCCCTAGAACGAATATTCTAGAACTCATCCTAATCAATATAGCCCCCCACTTATACCACCCAAGTAGTATCTCTGTCCCTGGTTAAACTGACCTTTATTTAAAGTGTCAAGCACCCCCACATTAAACAATTCTGAATTTAAGGACTTTGGCTGGACAAACCTACTGTAGCTAGGTTTAGGGGATTGATATAATGGTTACGGTGTTTACATCATAGACACAAGGTACAGGGTTTGATTCTTATTTTTTGAAGGAAAATTGCATAGGCTGAAAATTGCCCACAAGGGCAGCTAGCCTAGTACTTACCAATGAAACTACGAGTTTTGGAAACGTTCTTGTAATTTCACCAGTCCTCATTCACCCTCAATTGATGCTTATGCAATGGAGTTCTACTCCCACCTTAGTCCTAGCTAGAACCAAATGTAATGGGAAATTCAAAAACAAACTACCTTGGTGGTTACCAGTACCTATAAGCTTCATAACAAAAGAAAAAAAAAGCATTTAGCATTCTGAGCAGCTGATAGTCATATGGTGGGGGGGGGGGGGGACACACACAAATGAGAGGGCAGCAAAGAACTAAAAACAGCCATTAGGAAGATCAGAGTAAAGCATCAACTGAAACTGGCATTTGAAGCCAAGGATAGCTATAAATCCTTATTTAATTATACCAGAAAATTAAGAAATAACACCTGCAACATTGTGAATTAATCCAAAATAGCATTCTTTGGTCCCTTCTGAAATTGTTTAAGTTAAGCTCAGCCACAACCTTAGCCTGAATTATGGAGCATGGCCATTGGGATGCCGCTTTATAAGGAGGGCTATACCAGAGACGACAGGTACTACAGACCCATCAGCCCAGTCTAATTTGAGAAGCCATGAAAGTCATGATATTTGGCTTCATTAAATATGTTTTCAAAAAATGCACTCAGTTGGATCCTCAGCACTTTGGTTTTGTTAAGGTGAGGTCATAGTTAATATCTTTATAAAGGTCATGAAGGCAGTGAATAGTAATCACTTGGTTCAAACAGCCTATCTAGACCTGGCCAAGGCATTCAACACTATCCCTAATACTGGAACTGTAAATGAAATAAGATAAGAGACATAAATGGATAGTAAACTGATTAAATGATAGAACTCATATGGTCTACTGCCACTTCAGAAAGTAAGAAGGCAACATGTGGAAAACCTCAGGACTCAGTACTGGGACCTCTCCTTTTTGACATATACTTTTTTGAGCTCCAGACCTTAAACCCATACCTATGGCTGTCTAAGTTTTCCATTGATTGTAACCTGTGTGTTAGTGCATGGTTCATCTTAGATGTGGAATTTCTAAAGCAAGGACTAAGCCTTACAAACCAATGGTGTACTGAGAAAAGGCTAAAATTAAATGAATAAAAACAAAGTGCAGTATTGTCACATTTGGTAAACAACTTTCATCTAAAATTTACACCATAACCAGTACCCCATAAAAAAGATACGTTTGTTAGGGATCTTAGCACTGTGGTTAATAACTCCTCCTCCTTTGACCACCATGTAGTAGCAGTGGTAGTAGTCAGGAAATCCTATCCAGTACAATTAATATCTAAAGGCTTCTCATCCAGGTCAAAGGAAGTTACCATCCTGTGTATTCATCTGTGATTAGGCCAGTTAAAGGGTTCAATGCCCCTTTCAGCACATACTTATGCAGGCAAATCATGCAGCTAGAAAGTACCAGAACAGTAGATGTTTGAATGATCACTGTTGAAGTAGCCTTAGCCATATAGATTACATCCTGCACAGGATATAACAGCCGGCCAGCTTAGGAAGCTTCAGGGTGCCTTCCATGCCCCCAAAAAGATACGACTGACTAAAAATACAGGTTTGGAGCCAAGCACTTTAGAGCTTTTATGCCAGCAGACACAGTGAGAATGAGACCTGAAAGGGCAATGCTAGGAATAACAAAGAATTAATGTCCATACTCTGGCATTAACAACATACCAAAAAAGGGGGGGGGGCTGGAGGGGGGAGTGGCTACTGCAGTAGTGATCATCTGAACATCTACTGTTATGGTAACTTAACTTATAGAACTGTACTATGTTCATCATATTGTTCACTGCTGCAATAGCCCTAGCTATATGGGTAAGATTAATCCTGCTTACTACATTTGGGAGGCGGAATGAGAAAAGTACTGGAGCCCTTTCAGAATAGTCCTAGCAAAGCCTGAGCTAGACCTAGAGAAGGAATCATGCTTATGGTGCCTTGTAAAAGTATGTACAGAGGACCAAGCTGCTGCTTCTAGAATACTTCTAGAATCCAACCCTTTCCAAAAAGTCATAGATGAAGCCAAGGCCCTAGTAGAGTAGGTCCTGACCCTGCCTGGAATAGTTTTGTTGTGGTGAGTATAACAAAAGGTAATAGGCTTAGACAACCATTTGGAACTAGTCTGTTTTGACATACATTGTCTCTTCTTCTTACCTTCACAAGAAATGAACAACTGATCCAAAGATCTGAAAGATTTAGTTCCATCAAGGTAGTAGCTGAGTTGACAGCAGACATCCAAGGTATGGAGTATCACTTCTTCCTCATTTTTAGGTTCAGGAAAAAAAAAGGGGTGGATAGTTTGGCTTAAAGTAAATTCAGATATCACTTTAGGCATAAAAGAAGGATTAGTTCTCAAAGAAATCCTATCCCCGTGGAAAAATGAGGTAGAGATGATTCACCATAAGAGCTTACAACTCAGATACCCTTCTTGCTGAGGTCAGAGCAATCAGTAAAACTGTTTACCATGTTAAAAACCTTAAATCAACCAATTAGCTACTTCAAATGGAGCAAGTGTTGGCTTCTCTACACAAAATTAAGATCCCAAGGAGTGGCCACCAGTTTTTTTGGAGAATTCTAATAAAAACTCCTTTCACAAACATTTTTACATGAAAATACATTGAAAGAGGAAGATCCATGGGCAGACATGCTGAAATGGCCTATAAATGAACCTTGATGATGGCGTAAGAAAGGCCATAGGATAATAACTCACACAAATATTGTAAAAATCAGAGAATAACTAGCCCTGAATGGGAGTTGGTTATGTTGTTGGCACCAACTAGAATACATTTTCTGATTTTCCTGCCTCCATTAGTACCTGCTGCACATTCTCAGTAGACAGGGAATTAATACCTTACCATCCAGGCAGTCAACTGAAGTTGATGGACGTCAGAGTATATCAAGCATCCCTGATTTTGTACGAGTAGATCCATTTTGTTCCAAAGCTTGTGGTAATTGCCCCTGGCAAAAGAAGGGAGAACTACTGTTGCCTGGGTTAGAAGGGAGTCACCGCAATGATCTTGGAGGATTCCTTCTGGTTATCAGTTAAAAGAGTAGAAAGCATACAGGCACATTCCTGTCTAAGGAAAAGAAAAGGCATCTGTCTTTCAGGCCTTCTTGCATAGAGATCTGGAGCAGAATTTTGCCAGTTGGTTGTTCAAACATAAGGCAAATTTGTCTACTTGGGGAACTCCCCAAAGATGAAGCAAATCTTGAAAGAACCCCAATCTAGTTTCCATTCCCGATGGCCTGCCCTGGTCCTGATCAGCTTGACTGCCACACAGTTTTGCTCTGATGGAATGTAGGATACTTGTAGAGTGAAACTGCTGTAAAGCTGTATTTTAAGCTAACATGGATAGTCTGCAAAGGGAGTATTACCTGGTTCCCCTTTGCTTGTTGATGTATCAAATAACTATGGTTTTGTCTGTAACAACCTGAAGGGATCACAGGGACCAAAGATAATTCAGAATTGAGTGCCTTGATCAGGGCAAGCATCTCTTATATGTTTTTGTGCTTGCATCCATCCTTAGTTTTCCACACACCTTGCAATTGTATCTCTCCTGAAACTGCTCCCCAAACAAAGTCCGGGGCATCTGTGGTGACTGACTGCTTTGGAACAAGATGAGATAAGGTGAAAACTGGATTCAAAATATTTGCTGTCTTCTTCAATTGATATCCCTTCTGAAAAACACCAATTCTGGGATTTACCATTTTGTATCATGAGAATCATAGATTCCATGAGACTCAAAATCATGAGACATTCCATCACAGTGACTGAGTGGAAAACTTTAGAAATAGATTTAGATATAGATCTATTTTTCATGTTGAAGAAATGTTCTTTGAACTAAGGCATCTAGCTGACAATCCAGGAATACAATACATTGTGAAGGAGCCAAAAAAGACTTTTGAATGTTCTCTTGGAATCACAGCTTGTGTAAGAGATCTGCCACCCAAGTGAGAGATTCCTGACACTTTGAAATCTTGTCTGAATATGTAAAAATGTAGATACCCTTTAGCCTGCAATGAACTATAACTGGAGCTGGACACCGTGAACACTCTTGGAGCAGTGGATAGTCCAAAGGCTAAAGCAGAGAACTGATAATGTGATATAGACACAAAAAAAACTTAGAAAAATGCCTGAAGCCTGGATGAATAGGGATGTGATGATTTGCATCTTTTCAAATTTAGTGTGACCAGGAAACTTGAATGACAAAGAAGAGGCAAAAGCGTGTGAAGTGACCCCATTTTGAACTTGGGCACTATCACAAACATGTTTAGGAAATAAAGATCCAGAACTGGTCTCCAAGCAGTTTCTTTCTTTGGACTTAAAAACATCCTTGAATAAAAAACTTTTCCCACCTGGGAAGGATAAACTGGTTCTACCTCATAGGGATAACATTTGATGAAGGACAGGTGGAAATAAAAGTGTCTGGTCTGGAGGATGAGGAATTACACCCTGGAAAGGAAGACTATTCTCTTCTTGCCATCTGTAACCTCGATGAATGACCTTCAGAATCTATTTGTGTGACACTATCTATTGCCAAACAGAAAAGTGGAGAGTCAGACTTTTTGGAAGGGAAATGGGGCTGTCGGGGGGGGGGGGCATAGTCCCTTAAACAGTCAATTTGACTTGTTGGACTGTCCTTTATTTTGGGAGGTTCCAGAATTCTTTTTGGAATCCCCTTGCCATTTCTTCTCAAATATCTGTTTACCTGTATTTTGTTGAGACTGTTTAATTTTGTTTTTTGTACCAAAACTGGATGAAGGGTTGCAGAATCACTTAGAAAATTTGGAAAAGGAGAGCTGAAAAATCATAGAGATTCACCCTCTTTCAACTTACCCTTTCATTACACTTTTTTGATCACATGTGCAGCAGATGGACTAAATCTCTATCCAAAGGAGAATTTAAAATCTCATTTCTAGCATCATCTGGCAAGTTCTGAGAACACAGCTAGGCAAACCACCTCAAACCAGTGCCAGTAGCCATAGCCCTGGAAGAAATATCAACCGAGTCATACACACACTGTAAACAATGAGTAGCCACTTATACAATATAAATAACTAAATGATTTAAAGCTGTTTTTTCCTCACAAGCACAAACTGCACACAAAACATTGCTCATACTTTCACAATTAGTCAGAAGAAGCTTTAACATAAGAGCCTGGCAATTAAAAATTCTGAAAATCAACGTTGCTGAAGCATACAGTTTTTTCCCATATGTATCAATAATGCTCCCATCCTTATCAGAAAGAGTAGGATTCGAATTAACAAAATGATTAAAAGCAGTAGGATTAACTAAAGCTACAGCTGCCGAGTCAGGTTTGGGAAGAGTGCATAAAAGTTTAAGACTGAGGATGTTTATGCATTCGATCTGCTTTTCAGGGGAAACTATCAGGAAAATTGCAGGCAGCAACACACACATCCTGTATAGCTGACAGAACTGGAAGAATGGCTGAAGGTTCTGGAAATTCCCTCTGTAACAGCTCATAGTATTCTTTGAGGGACTGTGAAATTTCAGTGTTCTCCCATTGAAAACATTGGCACATTCTGGAAACAGTCTCAGAGAAAGAGAAACCTCCACAAGGACATTCAGAAACTGAGCTCTCTTCTAAGTCTGAATCAGAAAGCTGAGGAGAAAACCTATAACTGTCCCTTCATCTTTCTGTCCAGATTCAGAATCTTGAACTCTTCAGGAAAAGAGGCATACCTTTTTCTTTTGCCAGAACCCACTTTATAATAAGGGTCAATAGCCTCCACTACACCCTGAGCAAGACCCAGTAAATTACTCCTGTCTAAGGAAATTTGATGAAGGGCAGATATATATTTAGCATTCTTTTTCTTTTTGACAGGAGAAATAGGGCCAACAGAGTTAATGGCAGCAGCATCCCCAGTAATGGGTACAACATTCCAACAAAGTAGGGAAGCATTCCCTGTTCCCCCTCACAGAACCAACAAGAGCTGCTCTCCCATGTTCACTGAGGGGGAGGACATGGCTAACCCCTGGTCCATAGTGGTTGTAGATGCTACACCAGAGGAATCTAGGGTGGTTGCAAAGGCTGGTTGCTTAATTTTTTTTTTTTGGGGGGGGGGGGGCAGTTGGAAGAAGGCCCAACTATGGGACCAACAGTTTGTTGCATAGTCAAGCAAAATGGTGCCTCTTTCCTGGGGAAAACAAGCAGCAAAAGCTGGTAAATTTTAAAAGTCACTTTTTCATACAAAAACACAGTAAAAAGCACTTTGCCAACCCCCTAAAAAGTAAAATAAACACAATTTCTCATAAAAATTGTTTTTACTGCAACTTTTAATCTAACAGGAAAAAAGATCTTACTTGTTTAAAAGTACAACACAGTCTCATGACAGTCCATTAAAACGCAGACTTCTAGCTTTAAAATAAGTTTTCTGAACAGGAAAGTGTAATTAAGTTAACATTTCTTTTTAATGGAAGTTTTTTCCCCCAAAGGGAACTTATCTGCCCAGAAAAGGAACAGCACAAGCTGACTGTTGATCCTCAAAAGCCTCAGAGGAGCATATTCATCAGTGGCAGGAAAGCTGTGAAGGGCTTGGCATCTGAACCTGTCTTTTTGGCTAGTTCAGCGTAAGTTGAGTGATGTCTTGGGCGTGTGGAAAGTGCCCTGGAGCTTTGGAAGCTGGCCATCTGTTATATTCTATGTAGAATATAACTCATATAGCTAAGGCTACTGCAGCAGTGATCAATATAATGAACATATATCTTGGAGGTTCCAAATTAAAATATCATTGCTCTAAAAGCCGTTTACTACCATGACAGGCTTGAAGCCATTTCCATATACTCTGTCTCTTATAGACTTCTAAATAAAGACATTTACCTATGTTAAGGGTTCAGCCTTTCTTGAACTCTTGTTCCTTAGCAAGAAAAACAGCCTTATAAGCACTGCAACTAAGAATTTAATCACTACCAACATATAAATGAAACATGCTGAAAGGAGAAATATATTACCCAACATTTACGTTCATCCTTAAAACAAATTGCTCCTCAGTGTAAAACACGGTGGCATCCTTCAAAATGCTCCTTGATGATGAGATGGCTGTCCACAGACTTGTTCCTATCCTAGTCTTCTTTGCCTTGCTAGAAGCAGGAGGTATATTATGACTGTGAGTATTGGCAAGGCACGCACGGTCTCTCAACTCACTTACATTGTAATTCCTATTATCTATGTTCCTATGATTTCAGACCTTCTTCAGATATAAGTTACAAGCTAGGTAATTATATTTGCCCAGAGGATAATATGAATGACATGAACGTGATGGAAACATGTATCAGATGGACTCTTATAACTGAAGATTAAAGTCTATACTAGCTTAAAAGTGACTGTTTATCAAAAAAAATAAGACTCACTTTTTTAAAGTGGCTGCTGCAAAGTGTGTTGTGTGGAATAAGGGGAAAGGAAGGGAGTGCCATTATTTAAAATCATGGCTCATTTTGGATAATTAAAATATCTTGTGACTGAGTGGAATGCATTTAGGGATGTAATGGAAGAACTGCTCATAAATGCTGCATTGTCAAAAAAAGGTGCAATAACTAGTACTCACTTCACTAACATACTCTGAGAATGAGTTAAACATCAAGGTGCTTCCATGAAAAGTTACTCTTTGGATCTAGTCAGTACATTTTTTAAAAGGACACTGAACAGTGTGTATACCATGAGATCTGGGAGATTATGGCCCATGTGTTGTCTGGATCTGTACTGGGTTTGCTTATAGATTTGTTTAACATTAAGAGCACATAGGAATATTAAGCAGAACTTGAAAGGAATAATGTAATTAGTGTTAAGGAATAATGTAATGAGTGTTAAGGAATAATGTAATTAGTGTTAAGGAATAATGTAATGAGTGTTAAGGAATAATGTAATTAGTGTTATGGAATAATGTAATTAGTGTTAAGGAATAATGCAATTAGTGTTAAGGAATAATGTAATTAGTGTTATGTTGCCATTTTCATTGGCAAGATTTTTTCTTGAAAGCAATACAACTGGAATGAATATGTGATCAAGAGCTGATAAACTCTCACAACTAAAACGACTTTAATGTCTTTCAAAATTTGGAAACTATTTGTTTGTTTATTTATTTAACATTTGTTTACCAGGAAAGTCCAACTGGACACAGGTCCTTTTTCAGAGGAGGCCTGGGGAGGAAAGCTCCAGTTAACAAAATTACAAGTTTGAGTTACAGGTATTATAAGACTTACACAAAAACATAAAGTTTATATACACTGCAAAAGAAAAAGGCTTGTCTGCAAGCAAACTCAAAGTGTCAAACATAAAAGTTACAAAAAGATAAATAGAAAATGTCTTAGATAAATGTGTGCAATAGACATTGCAATATGAGTATGTACATATGTATATAAGTCATTTGTCATGCTTGGGAAGAAAATGAGACTCCTGAGAGAAGGAGAGGTCAGATGCCTCAGATTTATTGGGAGGGCAATGAGATACAAAGTTAGTCAGAGATGTAGAGTTGAGCAGTTAGAGGTCAATCCAGGGCTTTTACAAGAACAGAGCCAGGAGTCTTTCAGATGTAGTTTTAGGAGTTTTTAAAACTGTGTTGAAGAGCAGCAGGTAGTAATTTGGGTGGGCAGTTTATTCCATATGTTAGGGATGTAGTTTGAGAAGAGTGATTCTCCAGCTGTGTTATTTGCTTTGGTGGTGTCTAGTAGGAATTTATTATTAGAACGGAGGGGTCTGGAGTGATGTATGGTTGTAATAGTTTTTGGAGGGCAGGGGTTTTGTCTGGTTGATGCAATATCTTATGGGCAAAGGTTAACTGATTAAAGCGTAGTAGCTGAGGACGTTCTAGCCATTCTAGTTGTTTAAGAGCTGTACAGTGATGTGTTCTGTATGGGGCATCAATGGCAAACTTGGCAATTTTATTATAACAAGCTTCGAGTTTGGTTAGCTCAGATTTGCAGAGGTTGGTTAGAATTGGGGAGGCATATAGGAGGGAAGATAGGAGATGCATGTGAGCAATAGTAGCTTTTGAGTGTCTAGTTAGGAATTGTTTGTTTCTGTAAAGTAAACCTAGTTTCTTGTGGACCTTCTTAATGGTTTGTGCTATGTGCATATTGAACTTCAAGTTGTTGTCGATTTCTACACCCAGCAGTTTGAAATGAGTTTTAGGGGTGATGGTGGTTTTACTTTTGGATAGGATGGTGAAAGTTTGGGAGGAAGGGATCACTTTTGTTGGGGAGAAGAGAATGAGCTTTGCTTTGTTGGGGTTTAGTATGAGTTGGGAGTTGCTGAGGCATGTTTCTATGGACAGGAAGGAGTCTTGGGTTGGGGTGTGGGGGTCATGAAGGGAGGAAGCTGTGCAGATTAGCGTAAAGTCATCTGCATATTGTATGACAGTGGCTTGTAGTGTGGCAGTGTGGAGCTGCTTGGTGAAGAGTAGAGGTCCAAGGATGGAACCTTGTGGAACCCCTAAGGTAACAGGGAGAAGAGAGGAAAGTTGTTGCCATTGGATGGCCTGCTGTTATCCTGATAGGTAACTTCTGAACCATGTGATAGTGGAGTTACTGAGATTTAGGGTGGTGAGAATGCTGATGAGTTTGTCATGATTGCCAATATCAAAGGCCTTTGACAAGTCTAAGAATGTAGCAGATACAAACAGTCCTCTGTTTCTTTAGTGGATCACTGCATTTGTGAAGGACATGAGGGCTTTGTTGGGCTGTGAGAGGGATAGAAACCATGTTGAATGTTTGACAATAGTTTATTTGTGTTAAGGTAAGTCATTAATTGAGTATGTATAGTCCTCTTTAGGATTTTAGATAAGGGGGACAGGATGGCAATTGGCCTATAATTAGTAAGTTTAGTTGAGTTACCTCCTTTATGTAAGGGTATTATGCGTGAGATTTTCCAAATATCTGGGACCATGTTTTCTGATAGTTATCTGTTTATGGATATGGCTACTGGGTATGCTAAAGCATCTACTGCGATTTGCAGAAATTCTGCTGGGAGGTTGTCAGCGGCTACTGTGGTAGGTTTTAGTTTTCTTAGTAATTTTCTTGTGGTATCAACAGACATTGGGTGGAATGTAAAGAGGTCATAACTATTTTGGGAGTTGGTGCTTTGTTGGGCTCTGGGTGGGGTTGGGTGTGGTGAAAACAGTGTGAAAATTAGCAAGGGATTTGATCGTTTCAGTAAAGTATTTATGGATCTGGGTTGCTATGCTGTCAGGATTGATGGCTGATGGGGTAGGAGTAGCTGATTTGCCTGGTAGAAGTATATTATTAATTAGAGCCCAGAATTTGTGAGGGTTATTATGGTATGTTTTCTGGGTGTTATGGTAGCTGTTGGTTTTGTCTGATCTTCCTAGTTTCTTGGCTTTATTTTGCAGTTCTAGGAATCTTTGTCTTATTGATGGGGTTTTATGTTTGTAGAACTGTTCCCCTGCCTTATCTCTAGCCTTGCGTAAGGATCTGCATTCCTTACTAAGCTAGGGTGCATAGTTGGATTTGACTCTGATTGTTTGAGAGGGTGTGTGGCAGTTTAGTATGTCAAGGAAGGTGGTGTTGAAGGAGTTAAGTGTGTCTTCAAGGGGTAGCTGTCTGAGTGATTCCCAGTGGCAGCTATTTAATGTGGAGATGAACTTGTTTGGGTTGAAGGTTTTTTACTTCTAATTAGCCGGTAGGTTGATTGGCTGGTGTGGGGAGTGCGGGATCTTAGTAGAAAGGTTGGCAGATGGTCAATCAGACCATCAGGGAGGCTGCTTGATTGGGTTGACAGGGCTGGGCTATTCACTAAGATCCAGTCTAGGATAGAGTGTCAGTTGAAGGATTTGTCAATCCTGGTAGGAGGTGTGATAAGTTGGGTGAACCCATGTAGGTTCATATGTGATGTTGGGGTTTGAGAGGAACAGTTGAGCCAGTCAGTAGTGAAGTTTACCATTAGGATAGTTTCCTGTGGGAGAGAATTACAGGCCCAGTATAGAATATTCTCTAGTGTGTTCCCAGGTGGGATATAACAACCTATGATGTTAATTTGTTTTTTGGGTTAAGTGTCAATTTGGTACAGATAAGTTCTGTATTGTCAAAGTTGGGGATGCTTAGTTGTAGACAGTCAACCAATAGGTGGTCTTTGAATAGGATAGCTACCCCTCCACCACTTTTGGATACTCCGTCATTTCGTAGAATGTTGAATCTGGGAGCTACAATTTCATCATTGTTATTGCTGGGTGTGAGCCAAGTTTCTGTAAGTATTACTATATCTGGGGAATGGTGGGAGAGCAGGGCATGTAAGTCATGGACTTTGTTTCCAATACATCTTGCATTTGTGTTTAGGAGGAGAAGGGAATTGTTAAGTTTCTGGTGTAACCAAGCTGGGTCAATAGTGGTGGAGTTGTTTACTTGATTTTTGGGGGGTAATGGGGCCACGATTTGGGCGTATGTCACCAGAGAGGTTTAACTGATTGATAAGGTGTGAGCTTAACTTGGTAACTTTGTGAAGTAGTTTACTTTGTTTCTGATATGTGTGGGATGATGTAGATAGAGGTAGGATTTTCTTAGTGTGGTAGTCTATGTGGCTGGTACTGAAGAGGGTTGGAGATATGGAGTGTAAGGTGCACTATTGTGATGGGCCAAAGAGGAGGTTTGGGAGGGAGGTGAATAATTGCCTGATAATGGTGTGTAGTATGATGTGAGGGAGTAGAAAACTACTAGCAGTGATGTAGAGATGATATACATGGCTGTTTGGGTTAGGTGTTTGTTATTAAGGAGGGACATTTTATTAGGGTATGATGTTTTAGAAAGGGAAGGGAGGTGTGTGAATGTAGACAAAGGCAAGTGGGTGTTGCCTGAGTGGGTGTGCTGAACTGGCCTAATTAGTGAAAGTGTGGGTTCAAATTTGGTTATGGCAAATGTAGGCAGGCCTTAATAGGTATAAATCTAGTGAAAGCAGGGGTGGGTGGTAATGGGGGTAGGGTAGGGGAGCAGCGTGAGCCCACAGGGCAAATGGAGTGAGATGAGCCAGGGCTAACTGCAAGCACAAAAACAATCAGTAGATTGCAGCTCGTCCAGGCCAGTATGATAGCTACCCTGTACACTGGAGTAAGCAGAGTTCCTATAGAGTCTGATAGAGTGCAGGGAAGCTGAATAATTGTTGAGTTGGATGCAAACTATGATGGGGGCATCCAGTAGTGTGCTAGCCATTTCCCTTACAGTCAATACCATTTAAAACAGTGTACAAAATATAAGAGAATAACCTAGACGGCAGCTGTTCTGTAGCTAGACAGGTGATATATTTGTCATAGCTGGGCTAATTTAGGTTCCGGCTTCACAGCGCTGTATGTTAGTGCAGGATGAAGCAGACCAGGTGATAATACACTTCTGGGTGTCTGTGGGCTTATAGATGAATTTCTGTGGGTTTAGCTAAAAATACAAAAAGGAGAAATATTTGAAATATTATAATAACTTTGCAACTGTTGTTTCAGAAAGAATAAGCACTTACTGCAAGGTATACTGAAGGCTGGAGGGGTACAGACAGCTGCTTTGGAATCCAAGATGGCACCACAGGTTTAAATCACCTTTGCTGAGACCATATTGGAGGGGGAGGGTGGAGGTTTAAATCACCTTTCTGAGACCACATTGGATGGGGGTTGCAAAGTGTAATGACTAACTGGAGCAGGGGCTGGCCTCAGGTAGGAGTGAATCAGACAAAAAAACAGTCACTCAATCCACAGACTGGTTGTAGGTATGTCTGTTTTCAGACAAGGTACCTTGCCTTTCTGTGTTTGTTTTCTTTTGAATATATGCAGGACCTTACAGAACAAAAGTAATATCTTTATTGCCTTCAATGTGCTGTTTAGCCAATTCAGAAATGTGCTGTGTATTTGTACTTATATTAACTTTAGTCTGTTTAGCTTAGCTGGGAGTCAGGAACTACTAAAAGGGCATGTGACTGTACATTAAGGAGTTTTGTAATTAAAGATTACAAGAAATGCTAGCTTGTGAATGGGGGGGGGGGGGCAGCTGGAGTCCATGGCCTAAAGTTAACAAAGTACACTATGCACTTAATACAGTGATAAGCCCAAAATATTGTGGAATTCAGGTGCACCTACAATGCTTTTCTAGTCCTTTTTCTTTCAGGATGATTATTTCCTTTTATTGTTTAGTGGCCAGGTCCATGAAGTTGTTAGAGCAGGTAAAAACTGCTGTGGACCAGTAGAATTGGAATGGCTGAGTAACCCGTTCACAGGTGCTGTGGAAATAATGCTTTTGTAGTCCTTTTTCATTCAGGATAATTGTTTCCTTTTATTGTTTAGTGGCCAGGTTCATGAAGTTGTTAGAGCAGGTAAAAACTGCTGTGGACCAGTAGAAGGGGAATGGCTGAGCAACCCATTCGCAGGGGCTGTGGAAATTGCAAGGTATACTGAAGGCCGGAGGGGTACAGACAGCTGATTTGGCATAAAAAGGAAGGCTTCCCATACATAAAGGTTTACATTCAAAAAATGTTAGGAAGGTGGATAAAAATGTTTTGTTATTTATTTTGCCTCACTGCCTGTCAACCATCAGTCTTTGTCAGACAGATGGGCAACAGTAGATAACAGGTGACTGAGATCATCATTATTTAAGCAGTCAACAGGGGGTTTCTTATTTTCAGCCATAGCCCAACAACACACACAACAAATCACAACAGGGTTCAGTGTGCAGTGGATATCAGTGAGGGTATGTTTCTTACTTCCACAAGTGATATAAACCCTCAGGACTGCTTTGCCCCACTGATCTCTAATGTCCACAGTGTATTCTGTCTCATGGTCCTCCACCCTGGGCATGTATCACATTCCTGTCCCTGAAGAGTAATGAGCCAAAGAGATGCCACATCAGCCCTCCTCCCCCACTCTCACCAACTTCGAAAGGTGCCCAAACTGGTAGTCAGGTCACCTGGGTCATAGTCGGGGCTTTAACTCTCAGTTAAAGCTAGGAATATGAATAACATGTTAAAATACTAGATAAAATAAATGAGAAAAACCTAGAGACTGTAGAACTGGTAAAAGCAGCAGTAGGATTAAATGTCAGTGATGAAAAGTGATATAGGAAAGGTACTCATAAAAGAGTCATAAGAAATAAAACATAAGGATAATTCAAACTGAACGATGACAATCATTAATGAAGGATAATTTATTTTTTCTTTATGTTGCCTTTTGGTCCAATGAACTCCTATTCCACTAGTGCATAACTCTAGCTTATTGTCCTAAAGAGTGGTTACAATGGGGGTGGGGGTCATAAGAGCAGATTATTGACATTCCTTGGACCAGGAGTAGAAGTCAGGAGATTCTTGGTTCAGCATCACATCTGGTGACCACTGACACCTTTTGTATGCTAGACCTGCAATTCTCCCCTAGTGGACAACAATCATGGTGACCTGCAAGCCATGTTGAGCCAAAGCAGAATGTCCATCTGAAATGCAGATACCTTCTGGCTGGGCTTGATATCCTGAATCCCTCTGTATATGGAATGCACCTCCACAACTTTTCTTCGTTATGCACTCATGTTTTGGAACATAGCCAGTGGGGGTAGTCAACCAGGGAGTGATAGGAGTGAATGTCTAGTACTGACTCATCCATTCAGGTGAAGAGGGAATTGGTTAAGTTTTGCAACCTTGGGGGAGTCAGTGCTTTGAGTAGTGACTTTCTAAGCTTTTAGACATTTTGGGGTCAAATAACAATATGTTGAATAAATGGGACATGATTGTTCACAGTAAATACAAAGTCTGCATATATCCTGCCTGCAATATTTTGCATGAATCAAACTCACTGAATAGCATGGTCATACAGAACATGGGTGATGTTAAGAAAACTGCTGTGCAAGCTTCTTTGCACCTTCCATGTTGGGAACATTACTCTATCAACCCCCATGCATTTATACCCCATGTATTTGTTGACTTTCTTTTTGGCATTTTAGGACTCAGTATTGTGAGTCCCAACATTTCAGTTGGGAGCCACAGGAATCAGATCACCTCTTAAAAACATCACTGACTGCCCAGTGTGATGACCACATAGAAAGATACAAATCACTTTTGTGTCTCGTGTGGTGTATGCTTGATTTTTCTACAGAATGTGTATTGGTGACTCATTATTGTGGATGTCCTGTAATCAGTCCCAATGATGATGTGATCATGCCACAGATTTCACATCTATGATGGCTTAATTAATGGTAACATCTGATATCACAGATAGCCTCAGGCTGCTCAATTCTGTGGCTGGAACTCACCATTTTCCCCTAGGCACATATGGTAACCATCTGTGATGCTCTCCTGGGTATGCACTGGAGGGTGCCACTGGATGTATCCAGACTTCAGCAAATGAAGGACATAGACAATCTCCATCTATGTCAGTTCTATACTGGAATGTCAGCACTCAAAATGCCAAGTGCTGACAAGCTGAAGCAACAAAAAAAAAAGAATAAAAATACTGGAGAAGAGTGAATTTCGAACATCACTCTTCTTCTTTAAACTGCACTCCCCAAACCTATAGATACCAACTCACAAGACTGCCATACCTCATAGAAAAAGGAATATTCCAGGAAATGGCCATCTTGGACTTGGCAGATGTAAGTCTGCTTTTTTGGCCATTCAATCTCTGTGTTTTGAAATTTGCTTTAGTGGATCCCAACACTTCAAATAATTACCTCTGTGTCACTTGTGTAAATAATTATAGGACTCCTGGAGCATTTTTGGACTATAGAAGGGCATTATTAGTCATGAGTCCACTGGAGAGCCATAATCACCTTTCATGAAATAACAGTGCTGCACACTGACATATGCCCTGGGATTCATTAAACCCTACATGGAGTGTAGGAATAATGCAGCAGCTGCTGCATGGAACATGGCTGCCGAGCTATTCAGCAAAGGGCTCTCGGGATGTGCACGGACACCACTGCCTTATGCTAATTACCTCATTTGCTGGTGAAAACCATGCAAATGAGGTGAATTGGTGATTCAGCAAGCAGGCAGATGTTTGTACAGGAATAGTGTAACCTGCAGAAATGTATTCAATTACTAGCTGAATACATTTCTGCAAATGTGAAAATGGAGGCATGACAACTTGAAAGGAAGCATGTATTATATTTAGTAGGCATGCCAATGGCCAAATATATGGCCATTAGCATTTATTTATTTTATTTATTTTACATTTGTTAACAGGGCTAGTCTGGCTGAACTTTTGGCTCATTTTCAGCAGAGACCCGGGGAGAAAAGCTCCTCAGGACTAGAAAATAATTTATTAAATTTTAGTAACATAGTAACAATCAGCTATAGGATCTTACAAGCAGAGACCTGGAGAGAAAATAAGCTCCTCAGGCAATTCAATTATACAGAGTATTAACAATTGGCAGACAGGTATGTGAGTTGTTATAAACAAGGTTTTAAACAATTAGCAGAAGAAAATGTGACTAGTTGTAATATTATTTAAGCTGCTTAGAGCAAAATGTGTTAATAGGCAGATGCTTATTTTAAAGTGGGTAAGATCTAGGTGTATAGGAGTTTGGAAACAAGAAAGGAAAGTAAGAATGGCTAGTAGGAGATGTAGGGGAGGTAGAGTATAGGAGACAGACTAGACAGGTAGGTTGTTTTGAGACTGTAAGAATTAAGAGTGGGTGGAGACAGAGGAAGGGGAGAGGTAGAAAAATAGTTGTAATTTTTTAAAATAAAACTTTTTTTTTGGCCGATCTCGGTCGTTTAAGCATAGGGCAGTGGCATTCAAATGAGATCGTGTTGAAAATAGAAAAGGGGGAAAATCAATTTTTACAGAAATCTGCATTTTGCCATTATAGTCAATGGCATGCAGAATGAAAACAATACCAGGGAATAGTGGTTGCTAAGGGGAAAGTCCCAGCCTAAGTGTGGTAACTATGGAGTAAGGCAGTGGTGTATGCAAATGAGGGGACTTATACTGAATCACAAATTTCTTCTAAGTGTCAGACTGCACATAACCATGTAGGTGCTCTAACACCCACCATGTAGACAGGAGGAGCAGCTAACATGAAAAGGGGGTGTGTCATGCTTGCTGTAAGCACATTGGAGCTCACTGGCCCATGTTTGCCCTTAGCTAAATACAGCTAAGGAAGGGTGAGTGTGTCTGAGCTTGTATTGTCTTATTCCATGAAATGCAGAGCATGTTCATGTACAGAGAGGGCCAGTTCTGCTTAAAACTGTTTGCTTTAGCTAAACAGTTGTGTACAGTGTGCATCAGGCCTAAAACAAACAAACAAACAAACAAAAAAACAGGAAATAGCAGAACTGATTACTATTGAGCACCGGGTATGCACGGCACGCATCGGGGCTTAAACGTGGAGGAAATGGGAAGGGGAAACAACAGAAGGAAGGCAGTCAAGGAGAACTAGCATAGCTGGCAGGTGGAATGTATCAGAATCAGCCAATTACACAGGCAGCAGCCCAGCACACTACTATAAACTATGCTAACACCTTTCAGTCTGTTTTTTCCCACAAACTCTATACCACTGGTGTACACATTCGGGGGAATTTTAAATTGATGAATCTAACAAAACATGTTAGGGGCTGCTGTTCCTCTGATCTATCAGTATGTATTAGAAACTGAGGGTGGTGAAGAGGATAATGCTGACAACCAACACAGACTGAGGAAGAGGAGAAGAGTGTTCAGACCCAGGGTAACCTATCAAGGGGCTACATGAACTGGAGATAGTAGAGTGTTACAGGGTGGACAGGGATATACTTCAGCAACTTGTTGAGCTGTGCCAGCCTCGCCTCAGACCCAGAACCAACAGAAGGGAACCCATCCCAGTGGATACCAAGGTATGTGTAGCCTTATGAATACTAGCTACAGGTATTTTCCAAAGATCAACTGGGGATATCATGTGGGTCTCAGAGGCATCTGCATCCAGGATACTCCACCAGTTCCTGGATGCCATGTGACCACATGCCGCTGAGCACATTTACTTCCCCAGGACCCGTGAGGAGAGGACCAGCAATATGCATCTCTTCCACTGTGTAGCAGAATACCTGGAGGTACTGGGTGCCATAGACTGCACGCACATACACATCAAAGCACCACCTGGTGACCAGGGTAGGGTCTACCTAAACCGCAAGGGGTTCCACTCCATCAGCTGCCAGGTCATGTGCAATGCCCAGGGCATTATCATGAATGTGTGTGCTGGCAGCCCTGGAAACTATCATGACTCCCACATCTGGCATTCGTCACAGTTGTACCAGTCATTTGCCAGTGGGGACGTCCCATATGGCCATCTGGTGGGGGATGCTGGCTACACACTGGAGCTGTGGATGATGACACCTATCAGAAATGCACACACACCCACACAAGAATGCGATAATGAGGCACGTGCACAAACCAGGATCATTATAGGGCATGTGTTTGGGATGCTCAAGTCATGGTTCTGCTGCCTTTACATATCTGGTGGAGCCTTGCAGTACTGTCCAGCCACATGTGCACACATGTTCATAGTATGTGCCATGCTACACAATATGATCCTGTGGAAACAGCTGCAGCAGAAACAAAACAGGGAAGGGCCACACAGCCCCCCACCATTGCCAAGGTCTCCACAGACACATAGGGACTCAGAAGAGGAACATCCTGAGCCTGTCCCTGTAGGCAGACAGAGGTGTGCCCAGTATGCCCTGGCCTTGGCAAAGAGGTAATGCATAGCACATACACTGACAGTGTAGGGCCAAGGGACTGATCTGTCTCTCTGATTCACACACACAGTAAGATGGATGCCAAACTTCACACCACCTATACCTTACCATGTATAGGCAGTGTATTGCGTGCATCCGACATAGCCCTCAAGCACCATCCTCACAACAGGCTCAGGCACAAGGTACTTCAGTCTCCTTAACAAAATAAATGAATGGATTGGAATGTTCTGATAGCATAGCTATGGTATTGATCAAGCATGCAAGGGGAATAGAGTGGCTTAGTGGGACAGCAGCAGACAACTGACAGCTCTGTGGGACAGCAGGAAGTGCATCACCAGTACTGGCCTACCCACACCATGCAGTATCACCCCAGTTGACAGATACCACTGCAGTATAGGTGGTGAGTAAATAACTCGGGGGGAGGGGGTCATCATAGGTCACATGCATGGATGTCAAAGTGGGGGCCCCATGCACACCCCCAGCCTCACCCAGCAGATCAGCTGTAGAAAACCATACAGAAATGCCTAGCAAAGGCCCCCACATGGCAACATCCATAAAATCCCCACCTATAGACTTTTACACAGTGATGTCACAGCAGGTCTGGCAGTGGCAATATGGCTTTGAAAGATAAGAAGTCTGAAAGTACAAATATTTAAGGCAGAACAATCTGACCTGTCATCGATGCTGTTATGCCTGTGCTCTCAAAGATAGGGCACACCAGTATGCTAAATGTGACCGAAATATTAAGCAAATATCAGCACGGTCTCTGGAAATGTGCATTGTGTACAGATGTGTCCCCCCCCCATAGTCCCATAGAAATGCAGTAACATGTCCCTAGCCTTAAGCAGCATCCAGCCATCAACAAGAGAGATGGTTCAACACAAACAGAAAGCAATTGTCAGTAACACCCACAGTCAATTTACTGGTACCATGTCAGGGTTGTCTACCACCAGCAGCCTGGGAACATATGATCATCAGAATCCACTGCCTTGCTACAGATGGTCTGCATCTGCCACACCTGGCCTACAGGCCACTGGCAAATGCCTATGCCTCACCCAAAGTGCCCTGCTAGGGAGTGCCATGGGGTCCATAACACCAAAATAACTCAGTCTACAAAATGCAAAGAAAGGCCATGCTGCTAATTGCTAGGAGAAAACCTGACAGTGTCAGAGAGCCATAAATCTGGACAAAGCTTGAATAATGGGGTGAAAAAGGTTCAAAGAGAAGGACACCATTGAAATACTGCTCTAATAATGTTATAAAGTTGATGGAATGATTGTAGTAGCATGGCATGTCTGATGGGTATGAAGTCTGAAACTGCAATGTCAACTGTCAGTAATATCTGACTTCAACCCTGAGTGACTTGCAAAACATTTTTCCTTGAAAACCACACTCATTTGGATAACCAACAAGATATATGAGTCATGGATGTGGACATTCTGTGATACTCTGCACAGCCGAGAGGCAGGGCTAGTAGTCTAAACATGGGAATGCACTCATTGCAGGCAGTCTTAACTCTGGAAGATAGTGACATGTCTGCACCAACAGAACCCTGGCCCACAGCTATGGGAGTAACACACCCTTCCCTGATTATTCATCCTATGGAACATCCTGACCCCAAAATGTGGCCATCCAAGCAAAGTGTGGTGGGTCATACATATATGCGAGACAAACACACACCTCCAAGTTGGTCAAACAGTCTGACACACACTAGACCCTCCAAGTGCAGTCAACCATTGAGAAGACCCCTATGCAAAGTACTGGTCACTATAGGCAAACATATCTGACCTAGGACCCCCCCCCCATACATATCTTATCCCTTACAAATCTATCTGGAGTCTTCCTGTCACCTTGATCCTGTCTGACTTATATTACCCAACTGTGGACTGGAAATCAGACCAGGCTAGAACAGAAATGCACAGAAATTCCACCATTGTAATATATCACCAAGGTGCTGGACTGTTTCCACAACACCAGCAATCAATTGCTTGTAGGCACACCTCTCAACAGGCTGGATTGTGCAAGAATGCCTAACATTTGAACCATGATCCTGGTGTGTGCATCATCCATCTTGTATTCCTCTGGTAAATTACTGTGATGATCTGAGGAGGTATGTCACGAGGTACTGAAACAATGCATGACAGTGTTAAATGGAATATATGTCAGATGTCTGCTAAAACAAGCCCTGTAACCCTAGAAACCCATACATTACTGAGAGAAATAGTCACAATTACCATATGGACCATTGTCTCCCCATTTTGATAGGCTATCTCCAGATATCCTGCAGCAACAGCTTGAGAGGTATGGCTCTAGCACAAAATAAACCGGACTCTAGTAAAACAATCCCTGGAATGGAGTCCCACATGTACTATAGAAGGTCACACTGGGCATGCTCATACACTAAGAG